>NC_041381.1:168413492-168470998 GCF_002162155.2 Triticum dicoccoides
TATCCATGCCTCTCTCGAATACGTAATACACACACATACCTCTCTAGGCCCTGCCAAATGCATCAACTACACATTCACACATGTTACATCACGTACCCCATTGATCTAAAAAGCCCTCTCTTCACGTTTATTTCGCATACAACATTCCTTTTGAATAAAGTGTGGCCAAAAAATTATTTTAGAATTTCTACATATATACAACATTACAAAGTTATATGGAGGAGTATGAACGCTAATTTGCATTGCATGGTGCCCACAATCATATTTATTCCGCAGTGTGAATTTGTATATTTTTATACTATATATAAAGTTAGTCATAATAAAGAGAAATGAAGAGCATCTCTCTCTCCATCGCATACCCCCCCTTCTACGCCCCTTTCATTTAAGCACACAAACTATCTCTAGGTCCTCTAAAACTAAGCCCCTAGCACATTCACGCATGTTTCATCTTTCTCTCGCGATATATACAGTGACGATCATTGTATTTGAAGCGAAAGCACGATACGTACATTGGACTTCCGAATCCACTCATTACGGTCACCATTTATGTTTTGTGGTTATTATACAGTCACGGGTTCATCGTACAGCTCTGTATTTGCTCAAGACATGACTAGTTGACCAGTTAAACGCTCCACATGGCACCTCTAGTGTTGCATCACATTATCTCACTACCATTGGGCCCGCCTGTCAGCTTGTATCTACTCTATATCTACACTCTTATAAAATACACTCTTATAAAAAACAGAGTTGGTGATGATGGTGTGCCTGCCATCCTGCAATATAAGTCGTCTGATTTATATCTGACGGATCGGAAGGAAACTTTGGCAATTTTGCAAAAAGGTACCCACACACCTCTCCACATTGGCAAATAAGGCCTTCCCTCATTCATCCTTTTCTCTCACAAGATAAACTAGTCATACAAATGCATCTTGATGTTACGTGCAATGCATGGGCATCTGCTAGTAAGAATGAAACACAAGCGACAAAAAAATATTCGACGGTGGTTCGAAGTCATGACCGCGGGCACAGCAGACAAGGTGGCCTTGTATTGGTATGTTGAGCCGTCTGTTTAACACACAGGAGCTGGTGTGGTGATTATACACACGCACGCATGCACACGAACTGCATGCACGCAACACTTACACGAACACATGCAGCCACACACGCACGCAACACTCACATGCACACACGCACGCATGCATGCACACACGAGTACACCACACGACCAACACACACTCTCATGCTCAAGTGCTCAACCTACACATGCATGCGCACACATCAGGCCCTGACAAACACATACACAACCAGGTGATTCCCGCGCACAAGTTGGAGACTTGTCATGCCTGCGTAAATTTGTGTTTATCTGACCTTTTCCCTATGCGAAAAGACAGGTGGGACCCACAAGGAACGTGGTCAATTTAACTAGTCAACATGGTGCCAAGCAGACTATTTGGCCGGTCAACAGAGTGCAATCCGATGCTGAACCATGAGCAAGTGACCGTATAATCACCGCAAAACATATATAGTGACGGTAATCAGCTTATTCTGAAGTTCAGTGACCGTATTACGTTTTTCTCTCTATAGGCCCTCCAAAACTACATCTCTACACGTTCTCGCATGTTACATCTAACAACTATGCAATACAGCACTACTACTACACTCTAACACAATAAATCATATGTGTTTTTAGTATTACTAGATATAATATTGTTACTTAATTATTCAGTTTGCATACATAAAAATTGCCTTTGAAATGTATGGCCAGTATCATCTACCACACTGGAAAAATCCCGCCCTTTCCTGTTTAATCAGGTTTGTACCGATGGATCGTGCGAAACAACAAAACTATAGTACCATACAGTACAAGTGACAGTTCACTGGGCCGCCGTGTCATGTACTCCCCTGTCGTCAGAGTGGAGCGCTCTCTTTCATAAATCTTCTAGTCCCTTTCGCCTACATGTGGGACATCAAGCTACCGGGTCCATGTGCCATACCAAAATACAGTGCAGAGCAGCCGGGGTGAAGCACGCTAGTCATGGCGCCGGTGTAGTAATGAGCAATGAGGTGTCAAATCACAAAGATGCACCTTTCTGACAGTTAAGTTGGAGGGACGAAGTAATAATGCTAAAAAATAAGTTGGAGGGACGAAGCAACCATCATTTCACTTGTTGCTGAATCCACTTCTCCCTCATCTTCTTCAATTTAACCATGTGTTGCTTCTGTCGTTGTTCTCCCTCATGTGGGACGCGGATCAACTTGTTTAAGCACTAACACGTGGGAACGCATGTTAGCAAACCGCCAGGACAACATCCTCTAAAAATAAGAAACCTCCCCCGCCATCCGCATGGCAAAATCAACTCCTTTTTACTAATCTTGATTCTATAATTTTTTAGATCAATATAATTGAGATTTGAATAGATAGCACACAGGAGAAAAACCAAGTGGTACAGTTAAGGGCATCCACAATGTGTAGCCAAATGTGAAAATAGCTTTTGCCATCATGGGAACCATTATGGACGGTGCTGCCAAAGCCAAAAAGATGGAACTGAAGCTCCATGATTGATTGAATGAAGGAATAGAAAAATGCAATGTCTCTCCTCTTTCTCCTGTGCTTGGACGCATGTAGAGTATAGAGCATAGAGTCTACTCCCATGTCCCTTCTATCACAAATCACAAAGCAGTGAGGCGTCAAAGCACAGATGAAGCAACTATCATTTCACTCTTCACTGACTCCTCTTCTCCATCGTCTTCTTCAAGAAACCACCTCACCGCACTAAGCTGGGCGGATGACGCTATTGTGTACTAGTAGTACTAGTACACTTACACGTCCTTTGGTTCAACGAACTTCCTAGATGCAAACAAGGCGGTTGTCTCGGCTTGCGGGTGGCACTTGCGAACGACTTACCGTGGTCTCCCTCAATGGTGTTCTCTGTCGAACGCACTTCGCCAAACCACAATGTTCGAGATATCATCGATGTCACCGCAATGGGGAAGGAAGTCAAATATAGTTAATACCTCCATTTTTTGTACACAAGGCCAGTATATCAAAATTACAATTTGCAAAAGGCTACTAACACTAATCGAGGCAAAATTGATGGGGTTTGCCTCATACTAGCAACCAAGGACATTAATATACCCTTGCATGCATGTGGAAGTGAGAAGGTTGGTTTGCATCGCGTTGCATTAATCAAGCGATGAGGAGTGAGATGGTTAGCTTTTTGGGCGTAGGAGAAAAAAATATGCATTAATTGACACATCGAACGAGGATTTGTATCAATCAATCCCGCGAAGGAAAACCCTGCCTTTCTTTTTTAACACAAGTAGTACTCCTGCGTACGTACTTGTATCTTGTTTGGGTCTAGGGCTTGCATTGCCATACTCGCCACACATTTTTGCCAAGCTTGCCTAAAGTTTAGAAAATGAAAAGGAGGTACACTTGCGCACGGCTGTCACGGTTGCACCGCACCCTCACACGTCGCTCCTGCACGCCGCGGTCGCACCGCACCCTCACACAGTCACTCCTGCACGCCGCAATCCCAACCAAGGGAACGCACCCTCACTGACACATGCTGTCGCATGTGAACAAACCAAACTCAGCCATCCTACCGCTGACACATAATTTTCGTTCATAGAGTATGTTTATCCAACCGCATGTTGGGGAGGATCCATACGGCCCGTGCGGTGGTCTTTTGGGGAAGAAGAAGAGGTCAGGAGGAAGGGTTCCTAAAATGTTAGACTGACCCAAATGATGAAAGTTAGGTGACTTGCATAACAATATATGTTTTTACACAGCAGAAGATCCATAAAAACAACAACATAAAGAAAAACTATCACTGCTCGCGCAATGAGACGGTCTCGTCGTCTTTGGCTGCCGGCGCGAACCAGCCATAACTGCCGATGTGTGTCTTTGCACCGTGGTTGTCCTCGGCCTCCAGCTAATCATTCATGCGGAGCATGCGGGCGCTCTGCACGGACGAGAGCACCGCCCGATTCAAGTCGAGGACGTCTGGTTCCGCCTATAGGAGGGCCTCAATGGCAGCGGCATCCGCGCACTCCGCGTCGAGTCGAGCCTCCGCCGCCCGGTTCAAGTCCATGACGTCCAGTTCCGCCTGTAGGAGGGCCTCGATGACAGCGGCATCCACGCACTCAGCGTCGAGTTGAGCCTATGTTGCCCGATTCAAATCCAGGACGTCCGGTTCCGCCTATAGGAGGGCCTCGATGGCAGCAGCATCCACGCGCTCCACCTCAAGTTGAGCCTCCGCCGCCCGGTTCACAATCACGACATCCGGTTCCGCCTGCAGGAGAGCCTCGATGGCAGCGGCATGCGCGTGCTCCGTGTCGAGTTGAGCCTCTGCGTCCCAATCCTCCTTTAGTATCGCCAGGTTGAACCGCTGGTCCGCCTGCACCATGGGGGACTCGGACGCCAGCACGAAGTCGACGTCCATCGTCTCATACCCATCGGGGGCCTTCTGCACCACGACCTCCACCATGAGCATTGGATCGGCTTCCTCCTCCTTGTAGCTTGGCTCCAGAGAACTCGGGGATTGGCCCACCGCAAAGCGAGCTTGGGAACGGAGGTCTGTGGTGCCGACCGCTACTGTGATTTCTGGGCGGCGCTCCGGCGTCAGCTTCTTGTAGTACATGATGTTGTGGTGCACCATGGCTTTCCGGCGAACTAGGGGATGCTTGATGCGGGCTAGGGGATCGAAAGGTGGGGGAATGGGCTGGATATTAGGTGTGGTTTTGGGGCAGTGGCTGGCGTAGGCCGAGCAGCGAAGGTTTTGGTGTGAATAGTGGTTCCGGTGACGACCAGTCAATCGTTTTGACTGTACATCGCTCTTGTCGCGTTCGCGTTGCACCCCGACACGTTGGACCCTCCACATCGCTCACCGAATGGAACACGCTTCATCTTGCGTTTTCGCTCGTTTGTGGGACCGCAGTTGAGAGCAAACCGACGTCCCTCCCCCTACCGCGCCGCGTCATTTATACTACCACTCCCTCCGTTTTATGCGGAGTAAATAAAAACAGAGGGAGTATACTACGGATGATGATCCCCTGACATGGCCGAACCCATTGAGTAACTGACATGAGGGGCCTAGCAAGCATGGGGTCCGCCAGTAAGTGACCGAAATGGAGGGTAAGGCAGGGATACCTACGTCAGATGATCCACTTCCACTACTACTCCCTCCTTCCATTTACTATACAGGGCCTAATGCGTTTTTCGAGGCTAACTTTGACCAAATGTTAGAGTAATAATATATGACATGCAACTTACACAAAGCACACGGTCAAATTCGTATGTGAAAGGAGCTTCCAATGATATAATTTGTACATTATACATCTCATGTACTATTAATCTTGTCAATAGTCAAATGCGGTTTTGAAAATTGCATTAGAGCATGGTTAATAATATAGCCAGTCGATGGCTATAAGGAACTGCCATGTCACGTATAGCCATCATCTATTATATGCACTCATACAGTAGTGTGGGCTATAAGGTTGGCTATTTCCTGCAAAAAAATCATAAGGTTGGGTATATTAGTACTTCTTTCCATCTCCTCTCTATCTCTTTCTTCATATTTATTGTATTTAACTAGGATTGCGTATATAGCTAGGCTCTTGCATGAGAGCTCACTCCCCTTACTTTTTCACATCTCTCCCCTCCACATAGGACCTATATAAATGGAAGGAGGGAGTACTACTATGAGCACAACATACTCTAGTACAGATGTTGTCAGTACTCCACTAGTACTATTGGACAAGGAGCTTAAAAAAGTTACTATTGGACTGGCTATACGTGGCGAAATCCTAGTAGGAAGAGCATGCACGAGAACAAGCACATTCACGTGGTTGAAAACAAATTGGAAACCATCTCGAGTACAAATCTAGGAGTGCGTACGAATCTAACAATATTGATTGGGCATTGTTGAATGTTGATACTTTTTTCTATAAGTTTGATCAAAGTAGAGATACTTTTTTTACTACACATAAAACTTATATGTAAACTAGAAAGCGTCGGAGGGAGTATATTGTATGTTCAAAAACGAAACAAACATTGAATACCCTTTATATATGATTCGCGGATGCTATGATCACCGGTTCAAAATTTTGAATCCGCCTTAGGTATCACACATGCCCCCACTCGCTCTCTCTCGATTTCATCTCGCGGTCTGGAGATCGATTGAAAGAGGACTAGGGTGGGTACAATATGTTCATTTCGCTTATGAATGTACAATATACTCCCTCTGATCCCCACAGACCCCCCCCCCCTCCTCCCACGGGTCATTTCTATCATAGAAACAGACCAAGCCTTTTATCTCCTTGCATCACACACAGTTGATCTCTCAACATCAATCGATCTCGTCAACATGTGTCGGGGCATGAACCGAATGGGATGTCAAAACTAAGACGCGAAGCCACATGTACTGGAGGCAAAGTGAAATATTAAATGTATGCATGTCGGGAAAATTACAACATAGCAAATACAAGCATGGTCTAGGCCCACATGCGAATGATACTCGGCGGAATGTTCAAATGAGGCATGCGGGAGGATGGACTCGACCGGAGGGTGGCATGATCGATGGAGAATAGGGTTGGAGAGGAATGAGAAATAAGCAAACGCCACATGATTATACTTGAAAGGCTCAAATAAACAATAGGTTGCCTCGCTTGGCCTACATAGTGAAAGGCCTAATGCGCAACGCAGAGCACTGATGCTTGAATATGGCCGGGAAAACAGGGAAACCGACATGTGGGGCACACCTGTCGGGACAACGTAGCGTAGACTAGTCCAATGGAGGAGCTGGCCCACGACCTCCTCGCCACCGGCAACCGTTCATGTGGGTCATGAGGGCCAGCAACATGGTGCAGCTCTAGCACCGCCTCTGGACACGGCGACCGCGGTTAGCGACACGCTCATTATCACTGGACACGGTTGGTTTCAGTGTGCCGAGGGTGGCATTAGCGTTGTGGCATGACCAGCAGTATGTTTGGTTTGTTCCCAAGGTTGCCCCATCAAAGCATTGGCTAGCCAAAATTTTGGTTGAGGTTTTGGTTGCCCATGATTTGGCCGACATTGGCAAGAAAAATGAACTAGAGTTGGCTAGAGTTCATTGGCATGTCAAAAAAATGGCAATCATCCAAACAAATACCAATCTTTGGGTCATGACCAAAATTTTGGTAAGGTGCACTTTGGCCACAATCCAAACACACCACAACACCTAGCTCATCGAGGATGCACGGGGCGCCGTGACGCGTCCGCGGAGTGGTGTAGCGCGGCCAACTGCATCCCCAGGACCTGAGACCATGCCGAGTCATCTTACTTTTTCACTGACATGTGGGGATCGCATGTGAGCAAAGGGCATCTCCAACGTTACCACGACCGTAGCTGACTACCCTGGCACACCAAAAACCCTCGTCCCTCGCGCCATCGTGCGGTGCGTTCCCAGTCGGCACCAGCTGCCCGCATTCATGTCGTCTGTCTGTATGCCGTTGTTAAGAGGCTCGGTGCCCGAGGAACCAACTCCGACGACTTAATGACGCACCCGGACGCTTGGCCTCACCGAAATGCGCTACTTAAAGTGGCAACGCCCAGCTAACCTCCACACCATAGTGCATCGTCCTCCTACCTGCCACCACATCTGCCATGACTACAAGCGAGAATGCTCTGCGGGAGAGCTTGTCTTCGGGGATGAAGCTTGAGGTCATCGCCCTCGCTCAAGTCGCCTCTCGCGAGGCAATAGCAGCGTAGCCGGACACGGGCGCGACCGCACAAGCGGTGGCCACGCTGGTGGCCGACGATGGGAGCACCGTCAGCCACGCATCCTACTTGCCATCGTCCAACGTCCGGCACCGCCAAGGTCGGGGACTCCTCCGAGGATGAGTAGGGCATGGGAGGCGGTAGGACATGGTGTGCCAACTGGCCGGTCCGTATCCCGTGGTCTACTCTTCCTCGCCGGAGACCGCACCTTCACTTCACGGGTCTTCAACCCCGCCCCCGTACATAGAGATCGCAGATGGAGGACGTCGGTCTCCGCTGTAGAATAGGTTTAGGGTCGGGTTTCTTTTATTTTTCTGTCTTATAAAAGTTCGAAATGTAATGAAAATCTTCCGTGTTTGCATTAATCTCGGCCGGTGTGAACTTTCACAATAATATAGTATATTGTAGGAGTACTAGCAAGATGCCCGTGCGTTGCACGGAACATCAAGATCTTGTGGGAGAAAACGATGAACGAGGGCCCCTCCCTCTCCCCAATCTACAATCAACAGCTCACATGTTTCACATTACGTTAATTACGTAACTGCGTTACGTAGGTGTAGCATTACTCGGCCTAAAAACCCAACTAAGCCAACCTCCCAGCATATCGCGCGGGAAAAGACCTGGTTGCGCCGTTTTAGTCAGGATTACCGGATTACTAGTAGTAGTATCGATGGATCGTGCAAAGTGATAACCCACAAGTATATGGGATCAATTGTAGCCTCTTTTGATAAGTAAGAGTGTCGAACCCAACGAGGAGCTAAAGGTAGAACAAATATTCCCTCAAGTTCTATCGACCACCGATACAACTTTACGCACGCTTAACGTTCACTTTACCTAGAACAAGTATGAAACTAGAAGGACTTTGTAGGTGTTGTTGGATAGAATTGCAAGATAATAAAATGCACGTAAATAAAAAGTAGGGGATGTTTAGATAAAGAAGCAGTAAAGTAAATATAGCGAGTGTGGAAAAGTGGTGGTAGGAGTTGCGAAATTGTCCCTAAGCAATTGACTACTTTACTAGACCGATAGCAAGTTTTATGTGGGAGAGGCATAAGCTAACATACTTTCTCTTCTTGGATCATATGCACTTATGATTGGAACTCTAGCAAGCATCCGCAACTACTAAATATCATTAAGGTAAAATCCAACCATAGCAATAAAGCATCAAGTCCCCTTTATCCCATGCGCCACAACCCCCTCACTCGGGTTTATGCTTCTGTCACTCAAGCAACCCACAATAAGCGAATCATGAACGTATTGTAACACCCTACAGCGGGAATCCCGCACGCTTGTGCGACACGGAGATCATCATAGGACAACAACATAATGCTACCTCTTGAGCACTATGTTGGATTTCCCTGAAGAGGAGAGGATGATGTAGTAAAGTAGCGTAAGTATTTCCCTCAGTTTTTGAGAACCAAGGTATCAATCCAGTAGGAGATCACGCACGAGTCCCTCGTACCTACACAAAACGATAGCTACTCGCAACCAACGCAATTAGGGGTTGTCAATCCCTTCACGGTCACTTACGAGGGTGAGATCTGATAGAGATGATAACTAATATTTTTGGTATTTTTGATATAAATATGCAAAGTAAAAGGTAAAAGGCAAAATAAAAACAAAGCAAGTAAAATAATAGAGATTGATATGATGAGAATTGACCCGGGGGCCATAGGTTTCACTAGTGGCTTCTCTCAAGAGCATAAGTATTCTACGGTGGGTGAACAAATTACTGTTGAGCAATTGATACAAAAGAGAATAATTATGAGGTTATCTAGGTATGATCATGTATATAGGCATCACGTCCGAGACAAGTAGATCGAAACGATTCTACATCTACTACTATTACTCCACTCATCGACCGCTATCCAGCATGCATCTAGAGTATTAAGTTAAAAACAGAGTAACGCCTTAAGAAAGATGACATGATGTAGAGGGATAAATTCATGCAGTATGATAAAAACCCCATATTGTTATCCTCGATGGCAACAATACAATACATGCCTTGCAACCCTTTCTGTCACTGGGTAAGGACACCGCAAGATTGAACCCAAAGCTAAACACTTCTCTCATTGCAAGAACTACCAATCTAGTTGGCCAAACCAAACGGATAATTCGAAGAGACTTGCAAAGATAACTCAATCATACATAAAAGAATTCAGAGAAGAATCAGATATTGTTCATAGATAAGCTGGGTCATAAACTCACAATTCATCGGCCTCAACAAACACACCGCAAAAGAAGATTACATCGAATAGATCTCCACAAGAGAGGGAGAGAACATTGTATTGAGGTCCAAAAAGAGAGAAGAAGCCATCTAGCTACTAACTATGGACCCGAAGGTCTGAAGTAAACTACTCACACTTCATCAGAGAGGCTATGCTGTTGATGTAGAAGCCCTCCGTGGTAGATGCCCTCTCCGGCGGAGCTCCGGAACAGGCCCCAAGATGGAATCTCGCGGATACAGAAGGTTGCGGCGGTGGAATTAGGTTTTTGGCTTCGTATCTGATCTAACGGGGGTACATAGGTATATATAGGAGGAAGGAGTACGTCGGTGGAGCAACAGGGGGCCATGAGGTAGGGGTGCGCCCAGGGGGGTGCCCTCCACCCTCGTGACCGCCTCTGGCACTTCTTGGAGTAGGGTCCAAGTCTCCTGGATCACGTTCGGTGAGGAAATCACGTTCCCGAAGGTTTTATTCCGTTTGGACTCCGTTTGATATTCTCTTTCTTCGAAATACTGAAATAGGCAAAAAACAACAATTCTGGGTTGGGCTCCGGTTAATAGGTTAGTCCCAAAAATAATATAAAAGTGGAAAATAAAGCCCAATATAGTCCAAAACAGTAGATAAAGCAGCATGGAGCAATCAAAAATTATAGATACATTGGAGACGTATCAAGCATCCCCAAGCTTAATTCCTTCTCGTCCTCGAGTAGGTAAATGATAAAAAAAGAATTATTGATGCGGAGTGATACTTTGGCATAATTTCAATGTAAATCTTCTTAATTGTGGCATGAATATTCAGATCCGAAAGATTCAAGACAAAAGTTCATATCAACATAAAGGTAATAATACTTCAAGCATACAAATTAAAGCAATCATGTCTTCTCAAAATAGCATGGTTAAAGAAAGTCGTCCCTACAAAATCATATAGTCTGGCTAAGCTCTATCTTCATCACACAAAGTATTTAATCATGCACAACCCCGATGACGAGCCAAGCAATTGTTTCACACTTTAGAAATCTCAAACTTTTTCAACTTTCACGCAATACATGAGCGTGAGCCATGGACATAGCACTATAGGTGGAATAGAATGGTGGTTGTGGAGAAGACGAAAAGGAGAAGATAGTCTCACATCAACTAGGCGTATCAATGGGCTATGGAGATCCCATTAATAGATATCGATGTGAGTGAGTAGGGATTGTCATGCAACGGATGCACTAGAGCTATAAGTATGTGAAAGCTCAACAAAAGAAACTAAGTGGGTGTGCATCCAACTTACTTTCTCACGAAGACCTAGGGCACTTTTGAGGAAGCCCATCATTGGAATATACAAGCCAAGTTCTATAATGAAAAATTCCCACTAGTATATGGAAGTGACAACATATGAGACTCTCTATCATGAAGATCATGGTGCTACTTTGAAGCACAAGTGTGGAAAAAAGGATAGTACTATTGTCCCTTCTCTCTTTTTCTCTCATATTTTTTTTATTTTGGTGCGCTTCTTTGGCCTCTCTTTTTTTATTTGGGCTTCTTTGGCCTCTTTTTTTTTAAAGTCTGGAGTCTCATCCCGACTTATGGGGGAATCATAGTCTCCATCATCCTTTCCTCACTGGGACAATGCTCTAATAATGATGATCATCACACTTTTATTTTTCTTACAACTCAACAATTACAACTCGATACTTGGAACAAGATATGACTCTATATGAATGCCTCCGGCAGTGTACCGGCATATGCAATGAATCATGAGCGACATGTATGAAAGAATTAGGAACGGTGACTTTGCCACAAATACAATGTCAACTACATGTTCATGCAAAAAGCAATATGACAAAATTAATGCATGTCATATGAACGGAACGGTGGAAAGTTGCATGGCAATATATCTCGGAATGGCTATGGAAATGCCATGATAGGTAGGTATGGTGGCTGTTTTGAGGAAGGTATATGGTAGGTGTATGATACCGGCGAAAAGTGCACGGTATTAGAGAGGCTAGCAATGGTGGAAGGGTGAGAGTGCGTATAATCCATGGACTCAACATTAATCAAAAGAACTCATGCACTTGTTGCAAAAATTTAGAAGTCATCAAAAACCAAAGCACTAAACGCATAATCCTAGGGGGATAGATTGGTAGGAAAAGACCATCGCTCGTCCCCAATTGCCACTCATAAGGAAGACAACCAATAAATAAAATTGTGCTCCAACTTCATCACAAAGCGGTTCACCATACGTGCATGCTACGGGAAGCACAAACTTCAACACAAGCATTCTTTAAATTCATATTCACTCCAACTAGCATTTCTTTGATATTATCACCTCCATATTTCAAAACAATCATCAAGCATCAAACTTATCTTAGTATTCAACGCCCTCAAAAGAAAGTTTCACATATCTTGAATACCAAGTGTATTAACATTAAGCAAATTACCATGCTATTAACAACTCTCAAAATAATCTAAGTGAAACATGAGAGATCAATAATTTCTTTAAAACAAATCCACAGCCGTGCTATAAAAGATCTAAGTGAAGCACTAGAGGAAAAATTATTATGCTCAAAAGATATAAGTGAAGCACTATGAGCAAAACTATCAAGCTCAAAAGATATAAGTGAAGCACATAGAGTATTCTAGCAAATTCTAAATCATGTATGGCTCTCTCAAAAGGTGTGTACAGCAAGGATGATTGTGGTAAACTAACAAGCAAAGACGCAAATAATACAAGACGCTCCAAGCAAAACACATGACATGTGGTGAATAAAAATATAGTTCCAAGTAAATTACCGATGGAAGTAGACGAAAGAGGGGATGCCTTCCGGGGAATCCCCAAGCTTTGACTTTTTGGTGTCCTTGGATTATCTTGGGGGTGCCATGGGCATCCCCAAGCTTAGGCTCTTGCCACTCTTTGTTCCATAATCCATCAAAAGAATTCACCCAAAACTTGAAAACTTCACAACACAAAACTCAATAGAAATCTCGTCAGCTCCGTTAGTGAAACAAAACAAAAGACTACTTTAAGGTACTGTAATGAACTCATTATTCATTTATATTGGTGTTAAACCTACTGTATTCCAACTTCCTTATGGTTTATAAACTAATTTATTAGCCATAGATGCATTGAAATAAGCAAACAACACACGAAAAACAGAATCTGTCAAAAACAGAACAGTCTGTAGAAATCTATAACTAACGCAAACTTATGGAAGTCTAAAAATTCTACCAAAATACGACGTACTGGAAAATTTGTTTATTGATCAGCATCAAAAATAATGAATGCAAAATCACGTTTCTGTGATTTATTGAATATTTTCTCGTGAGCGCAAAGTTTCTGTTTTTCAGCAGAATCAAATCAACTATCATCATAGCTTATCCTATAGGTTCTAATTGGCACAAACACTAATTAAAACATAAAAACACCTCTAAACAGAAATTAGAAACAAAATTTAACACTAAACAGGAACAAAAACAAAGAACAAAAAATAAAATTGGTTGCCTCCCAACAAACGCTATCGTTTAACGCCCTTAGCTAGGCATAAAAGCAAGGATAGATCTAACAAGTGCCATCTTTGGCACTTGATGCATAAGTAGCAAGAGAGGATCTCCTTTCTATGTCATTCATCCTTCTATTCAGATTAAGAACATTGCCATTAATGGATGAGGTGAGATTAAGCACGTTACGGAAATTTGCATCTAAGCTAGACTCCATCTCTTTGATAATTTCATTTTGATAAAAGCACAAGAAGGTAGTTGATTCAACTTTATCATTTAAGGGGTGCCCAAATATGGTTTTCATTTTTTCATAGGTATCTATAGCATCCCCTTCAAGAAAACCTTCTTCAAAAATAGAATCTAGAACTTGTTTGAAAGAAGCGGGCAAGCCAACATAGAAACTTTTTAAGTAAACCTCAATTTGATATTGTGGCACATAACTAGCCCGTATCCTTAATAACCTATCCCAAGCATCTTTTAAAGATTCATCAAGTAAATAGAGAAAGATTCCGGAGTCATCATCATCAAAATCATCTAAATTCTCATTGGTGATCCCGGTGGGTCTTTCCGTAGCATCATTGTTTATGAGCTTAGAAAGGATAGAGGGGTTATCCAAGGCACTAGAACTTGGGAGAAATCCCCTAGTTCTTTTTGATTCGGCCATGGCAACAAGTAATCCAACACACAAGCAACAAAAAGACAAACAAAAAAAGGCAAAAGATAAAGAGAGGAGGAGGTTGGGAAAGAGAGGGCGAATAAAACGGCAAGGGTGAAGTGGGGGAGAGGAAAACGAGAGGCAAATAATGTAATGCGAGAGATAGGGATTGTGATGGGTACTTGGTATGGTTGACTTTTGCGCAAACTCCCCGGCAACGATGCCAGAAATTCTTCTTGCTACCTCTTGAGCACTGCGTTGGATTTCCGTGAAGAGGAGAGGATGATGCAGTAAAGTAGCGTAAGTATTTCCCTCAGTTTTTGAGAACCAAGGTATCAATCCAGTAGGAGATCACGCACGAGTCCCTCGTACCTACACAAAACGATAGCTACTCACAACCAACGCGATTAGGGGTTGTCAATCCCTTCACGGTCACTTAAGAGGGTGAGATCTGATAAAGATGATAAATAATATTTTTGGTATTTTTGATATAAAGATGCAAAGTAAAAGGTAAAAGGCAAAATAAAAACAAAGCAAGTAAAATAATAGAGATTGATATGATGAGAATAGACCCGGGGGCCATAGGTTTCACTAGTGGCTTCTCTCAAGAGCATAAGTATTCTACGGTGGGTGAACAAATTACTGTTGAGCAATTGATAGAAAAGTGAATAATTATGAGGTTATCTAGGTATGATCATGTATATAGGCATCACGTCCGAGACAAGTAGATCGAAACGATTCTACATCTACTACTATTACTCCACTCATCGACCGCTATCCAGCATGCATCTAGAGTATTAAGTTAAAAACAGAGTAACGCCTTAAGCAAGATGACATGATGTAGAGGGATAAATTCATGAAATATGATAAAAAAACCCATCTTGTTATCCTCGATGGCAACAATACAATACGTGCCTTGCAACCCTTTCTGTCACTGGGTAAGGACACCGCAAGATTGAAACCAAAGCTAAACACTTCTCCCATTGCAAGAACTACCAATCTAGTTAGCCAAACCAAACGGATAATTCGAAGATACTTGCAAAGATAACTCAATCATACATAAAAGAATTCAAAGAAGAATCAAATATTGTTCATAGATAAGCTAGATCATAAACTCACAATTCATCGATCTCAACAAACACACTGCAAAAGAAGATTACATCAAAGTTTTCGTGTAATTAAGATTCACAAAGTTTTCGTGAGCATGAACAAAGTTCAAGGAGCTCCTCCACTTCAACAATGCTTGTCTTTCTCACTTTCACTTTCCTTTTTGAAAATTTTTGGGTTGCCCTCTTTATTTTTTTGTTTTTTAAACTATATAAAAGCACTCAACAGAAATAAATGACTATCTAAAACTTCTGGGTTGTCTCCCTGGCAGCACTTTCTTTAAAGCCATTAAGCTAGGCATAAAGTGCTCAAGTAATGGATCCACCTGGATCCCAAGGTATATCAAAGCCAATTTTAATTAACAATGATTTGTAATTTAGTAGTGAGCACAAAGTAACATATATCATGCAACAACCAAGTCTAACTCTCTTCATATGCATTGGCATGTCATAAAAGAACAATTCATGCACACCAAGTAAAGGCCAATGCATAGTATAAGCAGTTTTTTGCAATTTTATCATATTGGAAACATAGAGAGGTGGAGATATAGTTACTCTCTCATAATAATTGCAAGTAGGAGCAGCAAGCACATGCATATTATATCTATCAAAATCATCATGTGTAGTAGTAAAACGCAACCCATCATTATAATCCTTAATAAGGGCAAACTTCTCTGATATAATGTAATAGGGAGAATTCAAAAAGATAATAGGACTATCATGCATGGGTGCAATAGCAACAATTTCATGTTTAACATAAGGAACTATAGAAAGTTCATCTCCATAAGCATAATTCATATTGGCATCTAGGCCACAAGCATAGCAAGCATCATCAAAAAGGGGTATTTCAAGAGAATCAACGGGATCATAACAATCATCATAGCAATCATCCTTCGGTAAGCACGAAGGGGAATTAAACAATGTATGAGTTAAAGAGTTACTCTCATTATAAGCTGGGCACGGGTAGCTTTCCACTCTTCCTCCTTTTGTTCTTCGCTCTCCTCATCATCTTTTTCATCTAATGAGCTCACAGTTTCATCAATTTCTTCTTCCATAGACTCCTGCAAAATATTAGTCTCTTCTTGGACATCGGAGACTTTCTCAATAAACACATCAATATCGGCATTGTATTCATAATTCTCATAACAATATTTAAGTATAGCAAAATTTTCAAGTCTGTAAACAGCATCATCAAGATTTTCACACTCTTTAAACAGAGATTCAATTTCATAAGCACCCATAAAAGCAACGAATTCTTCTATTTGTTCCACATCATAGTAATCATATATACCATTAGCACAAGAAGCTAAGGTTTCATTATCATTAAATTTGCATGAAAAGGGAAGGTGTGGAGCCTTCATCCTAGAGTAACAAGTATAATCATATCTCAAGAATAGTTGCCTAGCATACCAATACAACATATAAATTTGATCCCATAATAGTTTCCCTTTTTGTGTCAAGCGATAATCCCTAAAGTATTCATGTTGATCCAACGTGTCTCCCATAACATAATTGAATGGGGTTTTCTCAGGATTATCAAAGTAGTACATAATATCTTTCACATAATGAGCATCGAGGGTTTTAGGAGGTTCCCCATCTCCATGAGTAGCAAGTACACCTAATATTTTTGGTATTTCATGTTCCATATCCATAACTAAAGATAGAGAACAACTAAGAACAGCAAATAAAAATTACATAGTGATAAAGCAAACAAGCACACATGAGAATATTCACCCCATGCTATGACTCCCCGGCAACAGCACCAGAAAAAGGTCTTGATAACCCACAAGTATAGGGGATCAATTGTAGCCTCTTTCGATAAGTAAGAGTGTCGAACCCAACGAGGAGCTAAAGGTAGAACAAATATTCCCTCAAGTTCTATCGACCACCGATACAACTCTGCGCACGCTTAATGTTCGCTTTACCTAGAACAAGTATGAAACTAGAAGGACTTTATAGGTGTTGTTGGATAGAATTGCAAGATAATAAAAGGCACGAAATAAAAAGTAGAGGCTGTTTAGATAAAGAAGCAGTAAAGTAAATGTAGCGAGTGTGGAAAAGTGGTGGTAGGAGTTGCGAAATTGTCCCTAAGCAATTGACTAGTTTACTAGACCGATAGCAAGTTTTATGTGGGAGAGGCATAAGCTAACATACTTTCTCTTCTTGGATCATATTCACTTATGATTGGAACTCTAGCAAGCATCCGCAACTACTAAAGATCATTAAGGTAAAACCCAACCATAGCATTAAAGCATCAAGTCCCCTTTATCCCATATGCCACAACCCCCTTACTCGGGTTTATGCTTTTATCACTCAAGCAACCCACTATAAGCGAATCATGAACGTATTGCAACACCCTACAGCGGGAATCCCTCACGCTTGCACGACACGGAGAGCACCATAGGACAGCAACATAACCACAAGCAAATTAAATTAATCATAGCAATTCATCAATCACTGGTAGGACAACGAAAATCCACTCAGACATCATAGGATGGCAACACATCATTGGATAATAATATGAAGCATAAAGCACCATGTTCAAGTAGAGGGTACTGCGGGTTGCGGGAGAGTGGACCGCTGAATATAGAGGGAGGAAGGTGATGGAGATGTTGGTGAAGATGACAGAGGTGTTGGTGTAGATCGCGGTGATGATGATGGCCCCTGGCGGCGTTCCGGCACCACCGAAAGCAAGGGGGAGAGAGCCCCCTTCTTTTTCTTCTTCCTTGACCTTCTCCCTATATGGGAGAAGGGTTTACCCTCTGGTCCATGGTCTCCATGGCATTGGACAGCGATAGCCCCTCCGAGATTGGATTTGTCTCTCTGTCTCTCTCTGTTTCTACGTTCCTGATTCTGCCCTTTCATCGTTTTTTATATTCCTAGAGATCCGTAACTCCGATTGGGTTGTCATTTCGACACAATTTCTATCCAGATATTGGCTTTCTTGCGGCAAAAGAAGGGCACAAACCGCCTTACGGGGTGGCCATGAGGGCACAGGGCACGCCTGACCCCCTAGGGCATGCCTCCCTGCCTCGTGCCCCCCTTGAGCATCGTCTCGCGTTGATTCTTCTTCCCAAAATTCATAAATATTCCAAAAAAATCTCCATCCGTTTTTATTCCGTTTGGACTCCATTTGATATGGGTTTTCTGCGAAAGAAAAAACATGCAACAAACAGGAACTGGCACTGGGCACTAGATCAATATGTTAGTCCCAAAAATATTATAAAAAGTTGCCAAAAGTATATGAAAGTTGAATAATATTGGCATGGAACAATAAAAAACTATAGATAAGACGGAGACGTATCACGAAGCACCAAGTTTTTTTGAGGGGGTGAAGCACCTAGTTTTAAAGGAAAAAAGGCGGTACACTCACAGCACCCATGTCGCGGTCGCATTGCACCCACACATGTTTGGTCCTGCACACGGCTCACGCAAACGGAACGCGCTTCGGCTTGCCTCTTCACTGACATGTGGGACTACACTTGGAGAAACCGACCATGCACCAACCTCCCCCTCCCCCAATTCCTAAATTCAACCGCCCTTCGGCCAACTAGCCAATAATATCCCCCAAACCACCTCCCCCCGCCCCCTCCACTCCATTCTCTCTGCCAAAGCCGCCCACCCCGCCGCGCCGATACGTCGGCACCGCGGTTATTCGAGGGGACGCACGGCAATCCCATCGCTCCCACAGTATGCTCTCATAGACTGTCGTCCTCTAGCCGCGCCACCACTGCTGGCGACGTTCTTGTGGAGGAGCATGGTGGTCAGTGCCGCCACCGTTGGCGACGTTCGTGTGGAGACGCATGTTGGTGTCAAAACCAGCGGATCTTGTGTAGGGGGTCCCAAATTGTGCGTCTAACGATAATGGTAACAGGAGACTGGGGACACGATGTTTACCCAGGTTCGGGCCCTCTCGATGGAGGTACCCCCTCTCGATGGAGGTACTACCCTACTTCCTGCTTGATTGATCTTGATAATATGAGTATTACAAGAGTTGATCTACCATGAGATCGTAGAGGCTAAACCCTAGAATCTAGCCTATGGTTATGATTGTTGTTCTACGGACTAAACCCTCAGGTTTATATAGACACCGGAGAGGGCTAGGGTTACACAGAGTCTGTTACAGAGAAGGAGATATATCATCTGAATCGCCAAGCTTGCCTTCCACGCAAAAGAGAGTCCCATCCGGACACGGGACGAAGTCTTCAACCTTGTATCTTCACAGTCCAACAGTTCGGCCAAAGCATATAGTCCGGTTGTCCGGATACCCCCTTATCCAGGGCTCCCTCAGTAGCCCCTGAACCAGGCTTCAATGATGATGATTCTGACGCGCAGATTGTCTTCGGCATTTCAAGGCGGGTTCCATCTCCGAATACTCCAAGGTGAATTTTGAACACTTAAGTCGTGTCCGGCTCTGCAAGACAAATTTCGCATACCACCGTAGAGAGAACAATAATCCACAAATCTAATCTGCTGACAACTCTTCGTAGCGTGACATCAGCCACAGCCCAGCCACTATTCGAACCATTTTTTACAACCAGCTACCACACACATTGCGAGGCGGTTTCCTTGGCACGTCTTGTCGTAGCAGAGATCGTGTCCCCCTTATCGCGGGATCCTCATCAATACGGGTATGGGTAACCTCACCATGCCTGTTGGCATGACTCCGTGTTTTTAGGCAAGTCCCAAACGGTTACGCTGGGGACGCTTGATATTCTCCCCCTTTATAGAGGGGTCAAGGCCTATCCCTTTCTTACCACGCTTGTGCCTTCCCGCCTCTCGAGTTCCAACACCCGAAGCTCAAGCTTAGGCACTTCAGATCTTCAATCATGTCCGGATCCAACCTTCAAGGTCGGTGTGACAGAGGAGGACATTGTGAAGCTCAGGGAGGCCAGATATTTGACCACCGACGTCAAGCACAGGCTTCCCGCCCCTGGGCAGGTCATCCCTACACCTGAACCAATGAGAGTGTCGTATTTGTTTCCCACTTCCTCTGAGGCTTGGGCTATACTCTTGATCCCTTCGTGAGAGGGCTCATGTTCTACTACGGGCTAGATTTTCACGACCTAGCTCCGGATTCCATCCTCCACATATCGTCGTTTATCGTCGTGTGTGAAGCCTTCCTCCACATCACCCCACACTTCAGTCTATGGCTCAAGACCTTCAATGTGAAACCGAAGGTGATTGAGGGGTGACACGCGGAGTGCGGAGGTGCCGCAATAAGCAGAAACGCCGATGTTCCATGGCCAGAAGGTTCCTTCTCGGAGGTGTCCGATCTGTGGCAACGGAGGTGGTTCTATGTCACAGCTCCCCGAGGCACAACGTGGGTGGCTGCCCCTGCCTTCCCTTCGGGTCCTCTGCCTCAACTGGCATCGTGGGCCAATGTGGGACTGGACTCGGGGCCTGCTAATGACGTACCGACATTGCAAAGCCGTATTCGGGAGCTTCTTGAGAGGGATATCGATCTTGTCAGAATCATTCAGGTAATGCTAGTTTGACGGATCCTGCCGTGCAAATGTTGGCCTCTCCGGATGTGGGAGTTCTATCCGGAAGGTCCCCGAACCATTCAGCACTTCTTCGGCGTAACGCATGAAGGGATGTATAAGTTATTCTTCGGACCACAATTAAGGTGTCCGAACACCACCGAGGATGCGGGCCTGAGCTGCAACCGCCCAGATACCCAAGTAAGTAACCCTGTAACTGAACACTTCGCTTATGTTTAATACAACATTATTCTGAAAACTTGTCCACGGCCAGGATTGGCTCAGCAAGGCGGAGAGGATCAGGTGTCCAGCCCCACTTCCCGAAGGCTCGCCTAGTCCTGCAATAGCCAGGATGCTTAGATGTGCACTAAGCCAAGCGCCCTCGGGGAAAGGGGAAGAGAAGAATAGAGAAGCCGAAGTCCACACATTGCACATCCAAACCGGGAGAATTACTCTCTCCATGAAGGAGGATAATCGGGGAGGTTTTACCAAGGTTTCCTCCCTCCGTGGGAAGAAAAGGGCTGCCTCCGAAGACTTGGAGACAGAGGTGCCTAAGCAAGGGAAGAAAGCTTCACCAGGGGGCCCTACCCCGAAGGGCGTCCTCACTGCACCATGCCCGCAAACGGGCCAGCCCTCCACCGAGCTATAAGTTAATAAACAAGAAGCTATTGCTTTTTCCTCTGAGAACAATAACCAGGACCTATTTTTTGCAGTCCGACTAGTAGCTCGTCTCAACAGGGTTCATCTTCGGGGGATCTTCTTCCGGAGATGATGGAGAGTGAAACCCCACCTGTCTCTCCGCCCCATGGGGCAGGCGGCCCTGAGGTGGCGTCACGGAGGGGCCCCGATCTGCTAAGGCCGGAAGCTAACACTTCGGCCGCCCAGAGCCCGACGCGTTCTGCTCCCATGGAGGGCAATGAGAAGGGTGCAAAACAGTCCGGTGCCCGGCCGAACATACTGACGGGCCTCCTGGAGCAAGCTGCTCTCTCGGAGGATCATCGTACGCTAATGGGTACGGTGTTGGAGAAGATTTCATCCGCCACAAGCGGGTTAAATGAAGCTTTTGGAAGCTTGCTCAAAGGCTTCGAGGTACGCGATGAAATACATAATTTTTGGTTCTACCCCACGCGCTAGGTGTGCTCCGTGTAGATAGTAGCCCCTGAGACTCTGGTTGCCAGCCCTAGGCGGCAAATGGAGGATCACACTCTCAGGAAATGATCGTACTGCATTCATGCATAGGTGGCTATGGTTCTGGCGGTAGACCGGACCTCTGAATTCGCTGAACTGAGGTAACAGATTGATGTGGTGGATGCCGACATCACGCTTGTAAACAAGCGGCTTGACGAGTCACAGAGTATGTGCTCGTTTTTTTCCTTATTTGTTTAGGAAATATTAAGAGGATTGTAATATTAATATGGTATGATGTGGCTGCAGGCGGAGCTGCTGCCCTTGAGGCCCTGGGGGCGGAACTTGCCCTAGCCAAGGAACAACCCCGGGCTAGCAATGCGGATTCCCTAAAGGCAGCCGAAGATTTGAGAGCCGAAGAGGCTGCTCATCGCCGAAGCAAAGAAAAGATAGCTAAGATGGTTGTGGAGCTGAGGAACGCCACCGACCGGTATGAGCTTCTCAAGAAGGAGAATCAGGCAAAGGCGGCTGACTTGAAGAAGGCCCTGGATGCGGCCAAGGAGATGCGCTCTGAGATTAGAGCTGCACGGGAGGAGCTTCGACAGGCCAGAGACATCGCGGCTGGAAGCCCTTATTTGTTGCGGATGAAGTTTGGAGACCCCAAGTACGCTCCTCTGGATCAGCTTATGAGCGTTGTGGACGCGTATGCGGATCTAGCGAAAAGCATGGCTGATGAGAACAAGTTCTTCAAGGATCAAAAATATAATGACATAGAAAGGCTGTTCTGGTCACAATTTAATGCTCCTATGCGCCCGCTGCCATTGA
Organism: Triticum dicoccoides; assembly: GCF_002162155.2. Classification (NCBI taxonomy): domain Eukaryota; kingdom Viridiplantae; phylum Streptophyta; class Magnoliopsida; order Poales; family Poaceae; genus Triticum; species Triticum dicoccoides. Next base: position 168,436,153 of record NC_041381.1, read on the forward strand.
GTGAGAGGATGGCTGCTATGGCCGAGCTCCATAGGTTGTCCGGTCTTGCCATGAGGTTGGTAGTAGACCATCTATGGCCAAAAGGACCAAGACCGGGTAGTTATTTTGGTTTAGTACAACAATTCCTTACCGCTGTATCGAGAATTGATGCCATGAGGAGGTCGGCGTGCATAGAGGGTGCACAGATGGCTCTTGCCCATGTTAAGACGTATTGGGCAGATATGGAGGCCACCACCATTGCAATCCAGAGTCCGGCAGGAAGCCAGAACCCAACCGAGCACTATTTTGAGCAGGTCATAGAAGGTGCCTGTATAATAGAGGCTCAGTGCTCGAAGAATGTCATGTTCGAGTGACAAGTCGATTAATTGTAAACAATTATGTGTTAATTATAGAGGTTATGTTTATACTTTTGCCTGAAAGTGTTATAATGCCTCTTGTGCGGCCGTTTATGTATGCATATAACTTGAAAGTTAGTAGCCGTTCGCTTTAGCCCCCACGCATATAATGCGGGGGTGTTCGAAAAAAAATGTGTAATCACACTAGATCCAACGTCTTGGTCCATTAAGGAGGTGATCACACGTCGAACCAGGCAACCGGACTATATAGTTGTAACACTTTCACTTAGCCATAGGAGTTTAACGGTGGGGCTACTATGTAGCCCCTGGTACTTCCGCGTGCATCCGGATAGGGGCACGTATGTACGTGACCGGGAAACGGTCCTTCCTTAATGCGGAGGAATCCTATAGATTCCGATGAGTCCTCGAGTGCTTGATCAGTCTCTCGCTATATCATGACAGACAGTTTTCGGCTTTCTATACTGAGGTGCTCATCCGGAATAACTAGGGCACAATCACAGTAGTTCTCCTTTGGCCGCCTTAGCCGATAGAATGGAACGTAAGGCAGCAAACCCAGGAGCCGGGCAAACCCAACATTTGACCAAAGACATGATTCGGAGCTTATGCATATAAGGCCAAACTCGCGACGCCGAACACTCCCGAAGGTATTCGGACTTTATAACATATACTGGGCTGAGCAACGCCCTTGATTATGAACCCTGTATTTCCAGGTACGTGCATTGATCTATCGTGGAGAAATGCCTATAACGCTAGTATCCCATGTGGGTGTATTGAATACCCATGAGATGTCAAGAAACAAAAGACAGTAAAGAAGGTTTACACAGGGGCTTAATATAAAGAGAAACCTTTGAGCGGGGCCCTGCTGCACGTCTGCGCCTTTGTCTCTGTTGTGTCGTATCCTGGAAGGGTGTCGCACGAATAGTGTCTGTAAAAACGAAAACTCCTGTAAAAGAGTAAGCGTGCGGGAAGTTGGTTATTCTCAATGGATGTTAGAAATATGAGATATTGGCCTATTAATAAGGCAAGCCAAATTGTGGGCTTTATTACATGTTTGCAGCCCCTAGTACCATTTCTGGTGATATATGTATAGCACTCAGCTCAAGTTTATCCGGGCAGTTGTTGACGGTGGTGTACTGGACTCGTCTAGCCGTGTCCGTGGTCTTAACGACCGATCATGCATCCTGGTGGGAGAGGTCGCTTAGTGTCCAGCTACAAGAGCCGCCGCATACTCTTCCGCGCGTAAGGAGCGCTCTGTGTTTCCGCTAACAGTTATTACGCCACGTGGACTGGGCATCTTAAGTTTAAGGCAGGCGTAGTTCGGTACTGCGCTAAAGCAAGCGAAGGTCATTCTTCCGAGTAATGCATGATAACCGATGATATCTCCATTTGCATCATGCTTTTATATCAATATTTATTGCATTATGGGTTGTTACTACACATTATATCTCAATACTTATGGCTATTCTCTCTTATTTTACAAGGTTTACCATGAAGAGGGGGAATGCCGACAGCTGGAATTCTCGCTGGAAAAGGAGCAAACGTTGGAAACCTATTCTGCACAGCTCCAAAAGTCCTGAAACTCCATGAAACAACTTTTTGGAATTTATAAGAATTTCTGAGAGAAAGAAATAGGCCAGGGGGCCCACACCCTGTCTAGGAGACAGGGGGCGCCCCCCCCTATAGGGCGCGCCCCTATCTCCTGGGCCCCCTGGTGGGCCTCCGGCGTCCATCTTCTGCTATATCATCACTTTTACCCTCGGAAAAATCATGGGCAAGCTTACGGGACGAAACTCCGCCGCCACGAGGCGGAACCTTGGCGGAATCAATCCAGGGCTCTGGCGGAGCTGTTTCTAGCCGGGGACACTTCCCTCCGGGAGGGGGAAATCATCACCAACGTCATCACCAACGATCCTCTCATCAGGACGGGGTCAATCTCCATCAACATCTTCACCAGCACCATCTCCTCTCAAAACCCTAGTTCATCTCTTATATCCAATCTTGTATCAAAACCACAAATTGGTACATGTGGGTTGCTAGTAGTGTTGATTACTCCTTGTAGTTGATGCTAATTGGTTTACTTGGTGGAAGATCATATGTTCAGATCCTTTATGCATATTATTACTCCTCTGATTATGAACATGAATATGCTTTGTGAGTAGTTACATTTGTTCCTGAGGACATGGGTGAAGTCTTGCTATTAGTAGTCATGTGAACTTGGTATTCGTTCGATATTTTGATGAGATGTATGTTGTCTTTTCCTCTAGTGGTGTTATGCGAACATCGACTACATGACACTTCACCATTATTTGGGCCTAGAGGAAGGCATGGGGAAGTAATAAGTAGATGATGGGTTGCTAGAGTGACAGAAGCTTAAACCCTAGTTTATGCGTTGCTTCGTTAGGGGCTGTTATGGATCCATATGTCTAATGTTGTGGTTAGGTTTACCTTAATACTTCTTTTGTAGTTGCGGATGCTTGCAATAGGGGTTAATCATAAGTGGGATGCTTGTCCAAGTTAGGGCAGTACCCAAGTTTCGGTCCACCCACATATCAAATTATCAAAGTACCGAACGCGAATCATATGAACGTGATGAAAACTAGCTTGACGATAATTCCCAATGTGTCCTCGGGAGCTCCATCATTATTATTAGAAATTGTCCAGGCTTATCCTTTGCTACATAAAGGATTGGGCCACCTTGCTGCACTTTATTTACTTTATTTACTTGTTGCTCGTTACTATTTATCTTATCACAAAACTATCTATTACCTACAATTTCAGTGCTTGCAGAGAAAACCTTACTGAAAACAGCTTATCATTTCCTTCTGCTCCTCGTTGGGTTTGACACTCTTACTTATCAAAAGGACTATGATAGATCCCCTACACTTGTGGGTCATCAAGACTCTTTTCTGGGACCGTTGCCGGGGAGTGTATCGCTTTTGGTGAGTGGAACTTGGTAAGGAAACATTTATATAGTGTGCTGAAATTTTCTGTTACCTGTCAGTATGGAAACTAATCCTTTGAGGGGCTTCTTTGGGGTATCTTCACCCCAACCAGAAGAGCAAAGAGTTGCTCCTCAACCTACTGAACCTTGTGAAAATATTTACTTTGAGATTCCTTCGGGTATGATAGAGAAACTGCTAGCTAATCCATTTGCAGGAGATGGAACATTGCATCCCGATTTACACCTTATCTTTGTGGATTATTTAACCTTGCAGGTATTCTCGATGATGTTGTCAAAAGGAAGGTCTTCCCTTTATCTTTGAAGGGAGATGCATTGACATGGTATAGGCTATGTGAAAATACGAGATCTTGGAATTATAAGCGATTGAAGTTGGAATTTCACCAGAAGTTCTATCCTATGCATCTTGTTCATCGTGATCGTAATTACATATATAATTTCTAGCCTCATGAAGGAGAAAGCATCTCTCAAGCTTGGGGGAGGCTTAAGTTAATGTTATATTCACGCCCCAATCATGAGCTCTCTCGGGAAATGATTATTCAGAATTTTTATGCTCGGATTTCTCTTGATAATTGCAACCTGCTCGATACTTCCTGTGCTGGTTCTTATATGCTGAAGACTATTGATTTCAAATGGGACTTATTGGAAAGAATTAAACGCAACTCTGAAGATTGGGGTTCCAACGATGGTAAGGAGTCAGGTATGACACCTAAGTTCGATTGTGTTAAATCTTTTATGGATACCGATGCTTTTCATGGATTTAGCGCTAAGTATGGACTTGACTCTGAGATAGTAGCTAATTTTTGTGAATCTTTTGCTACTCACGTTGATCTCCCTAAAGAGAAGTGGTTTAAATATAATCCTCCTGATGAAGTGAAAGTAGTTGCACCTATTACAGTCGAAGAAAAGACTATTACCTATAGTGATCCTATTGTTCCTACTGCTTTTGTTGAAAAACCTCCTTTCCCTGTTAGGATAAAGGATCATGCTAAAGCTTCGACTGTTGTTCGTAAGAGTAATACTAGGACTTATACACCTCCTGAGCAAATTAATGTTGAACCTAGTATTGCTATGGTTAAAGATCTCTTGGATGAGGACTTAGATGGGCATGTTATTTATTTCTTGGGTGAGACTGCTAATATTGCTAGACCTGATACTAAGACATGTAGACCTGTCATAGGCATGCCTGTTATTTCTGTTAAAATAGGAGATCATTGTTATCATGGCTTATGTGATATGGGTGCTAGTTCTAGTGCGATACCTTATGATCTTTATAAAGAATTTATGCACGACATTGCACCCGTTGAATTAGAAGACATTGATGTTACTATTAAGTTTGCTAATAGGGACACCATTAAACCTATTGGGATTGTTAGAGATGTTGAAGTTTTGTGTGGGAAGGTTAAATACCCTGCTGATTTCCTTGTTCTTGGTACCCCACAAGATGATTTTTGTCCCATTATTTTTCGTAGACCCTTCTTGAATACTGCTAGTGCTAAGATTAATTGTGAAAAGAATATTGTCACTGTTGGCATAGATGGTATGTCTCATGAGTTTAGTTTCGCTAAGTTTAGTAGATAACCTTGTGAAAGGGAACCACCTAGCAAGGATGAGATTATTGGTCTCGCTTCCATTGATGTTCCTCCAACTGATTCGTTAGAACAATATTTGTTAGACCATGAAAACGATATGTTTATGAAGGAAAGGGAAGAAATAGATGAAGTGTTCCTTAAACAGGAACCTATGCAGAAACATAACCTTCCCGTTGAAATTCTTGGGGATCCCCCTCCACCCAAGGGTGTTCCCATGTTTGAAATCAAACCATTACCTGATAATCTTAAGTATGCTTATCTTGATGAAAAAGAAATATATCCTGTTATTATTAGTGCTAACCTTTCAGAGAAAGAAGAAGAAAGATTATTGAAAACTCTGAATGAGCACCGAGCAGCTATTGGGTATACTCTGGATGATCTTAAGGGCATTAGTCCCACGTTATGTCAACACAAAATTACATTGGAGGACGATGCCAAACCAGTTAGAGATCCTCAAAGACGATTAAATCCCAAGATGAAGGAAGTGGTAAGAAAGGAGATACTAAAGCTCCTTGAGGTAGGTATTATTTATCCTGTTGATGATAGTGAATGGGTAAGCCCTGTCCATTGTGTCCCTAAAAAGGGAGGTATTACCGTTGTTCCTAATGATAAAGATGAATTGATCCCGCAAAGAATTATTACAGGTTATAGGATGGTAATTGATTTCCGTAAGTTAAATAAAGCTACCAAGAAAGATCATTACCCTTTACCTTTTATTGATCAAATGCTAGAAAGGCTATCCAAACACATACATTTTTGCTTTCTAGATGGTTATTCTGGTTTCTCTCAGATACCTGTGTCAGCGAAGGATCAATCTAAAACTACTTTTACTTGCCCTTTTGGTACTTTTGCTTATAGACGTATGCCTTTTGGTTTATGTAATGCACCTGCTACCTTTCAAAGATGCATGATGGCTATATTCTCTGATTTTTGTGAAAAGATTTGTGAGGTATTCATGGATGACTTCTCCGTCTATGGATCCTCTTTTGATGATTGTTTGAGCAACCTTGATTGAGTTTTGCAGAGATGCGAAGACACTAGTCTCGTCCTGAATTGGGAAAAGTGTCACTTTATGGTTAATGAAGGCATTGTCTTGGGGCACAAGATCTCCAAGAGAGGTATTGAAGTTGATAAAGCCAAAGTTGATGCTATTGAAAAGATGCCATGTCCCAAGGACATAAAAGGTATAAGAAGTTTCCTTGGTCATGCCGGCTTTTATAGGAGGTTCATTAAGGACTTTTCTAAAATCTCTAGGCCGCTGACTAATTTATTGCAAAAAGACATTCCTTTTGTCTTTGATGATGATTGTGTAGAAGCGTTTGAAGTGCTTAAGAAAGCTTTGATCACTGCACCTATTGTTCAGCCACCTGATTGGAATTTACCTTTTGAAATTATGTGCGATGCTAGTGATTATGCTGTAGGTGATGTTTTAGGGCAAAGAGTTGATAAGAAATTGAATGTTATCCAGTATGCTAGTAAGACTCTTGATACTGCCCAGAGAAATTATGCTACTACTGAAAAATAGTTCTTAGCAGTTGTGTTTGCATGTGATAAGTTCAGACCTTATATTGTTGATTCCAATGTTACTATTCACACTGATCATGCTGCTATTAAATATCTTATGGAAAAGAAAGGTGCTAAGCCTAGACTCATTAGATGGGTTCTCTTGCTCCAAGAATTTGACTTGCATATTATTGATAGAAAGGGAGCTGAGAACCCCGTTGTAGATAATTTGTCTAGGTTAGAGAATGCTCTTGATGACCCACTGCCTATTAATGATAGCTTTCCTGATGAACAATTAGCGGTCGTCAATGCTTCTCATACTGCGCCTTGGTATGCTGATTATGCTAATTACATTGTTGCTAAATATTTACTGCCTAGTTTCACATATCAACAAAAGAAAAAGTTCTTTTATGATTTAAGACATTACTTCTGGGATGATCCACACCTTTATAAAGAAGGAGTAGGTGGTGTTATTAGACGTTGTGTGCCTGAGCATGAAAAGGAACAGATTCTACGTAAGTGCCACTCTGAATCTTATGGAGGACACCACGCTGGAGATAGAACTGCACACAAGGTACTACAATCTGGTTTTTATTGGCCTACTCTCTTCAAAGATGCTCGTAAGTTTGTCTTATCTTGTGATGAATGTCAAAGAATAGGCAACATTAGTAGACGTCAAGAAATGCCTATGAATTATTCTCTTGTTATTGAACCGTTTGATGTTTGGGGCTTTGATTATATGGGACCTTTTCCTGCCTCTAATGGTTATACACATATTTTAGTTGCTATTGATTACGTTACTAAGTGGGTAGAAGCTATTCCAACTAGTAGTGCTGATCATAACACTTCTATTAAAATGCTTAAAGAAGTTATTTTTCCGAGGTTTGGAGTCCCTAGATATCTTATGACTGATGGTGGTTCACATTTCATTCATGGTGCTTTCCGTAAGATGCTTGCTAAGTATGATGTCAATCATAGAATAGCATCTCTTTATCATCCGCAGTCTAGTGGTTAAGTAGAGTTGAGCAATAGAGAGCTCAAATTAATTTTGCAAAAGATTGTGAATAGATCTAGAAAGAATTGGTCCAAAAAACTTGATGATGCATTATGGGCCTATAGAACTGCATACAAAAATCCTATGGGTATGTCTCCTTCTAAGATGGTTTATGGAAAAGCGTGTCATTTACCCCTTGAACTTGAACATAAAGCATATTGGGCTATTAAGGAGCTCAATTATGACTTCAAGCTTGCCGGTGAGAAGAGGTTATTTGATATTAGCTCACTTGATGAATGGAGAACCCAAGCCTATGAGAATGCCAAGCTTTTCAAAGAAAAAGTCAAACGCTGGCATGATAAGAGGATACAAAAGCGTGAGTTTAACGTAGGAGATTATGTGTTATTATTCAACTCTCGTTTAAGATTTTTTGTAGGAAAACTTCTCTCAAAATGGGAAGGTCCCTACATTATCGAGGAGGTCTATCGTTCTGGTGCCATAAAAATCAACAACTTCGAAGGCACAAATCCGAGGGTGGTAAACGGTCAAAGAATTAAACACTATATTTTAGGTAATCCTATCAATGTTGAAACTAATATTATTGAAACCGTAACCCCTGAGGAATACATAAGGGACACTTTCCAGAACGTTCCAGACTCCAAAAAGGCATAGGTATGTGGTACGATAAGTAAACCGACTCCAAAACAACTCCAATGGCAATTTTTATCAGTTTTGGAATATTTAAGAATTTTAGGAAGAAAGAAGTAGTCCGAAAGGGACACGAGGCTCCCACAAGAGTGGAGCCCCCCCCCCCCTCTACGGCGCGCCCCCCTGTCTCGTGGGCACCTCGTGTGCTTCCCGGACTCCGTTTTATTGCATGTTACGTATTTTGGTCGGTAAAAATTCATTATATATACTCCCGAAGGTTTTGATCACCGTATCACGCAAATATCCTTTGTTTTCATTTCGAGATGTTCCTGTTGCAGAATTAAGCAAGATGTCTTCTCAGGAGTCAGTTGGGGAGAGCCGGGTGTCTCAACCAATGCCAGGTCCAGGAGCAAATAACGATGCCTACCACTTTGGGCCATCAACGGAGGATGAGATAGAGGCTGATTTGAAAAGGATTGATGCCATGGAAGAAGATCAAGAAGTCACCTCTCGCCTCCGAGCAGAATTCATGATGGGGGAACTACCGAGCGTGGTTGTTCCAACTTCGGTCATCCCTTCCAATTCTAGATTTCTTTCTTATGAAAATATCAAAAAGTGTTTCACTTGTTCTCCAGAAGCTATGCAGCATCCTTGGGTAAAAGGAGCTTTGGCCGTTACGGGCAAGCTCCGTAAAGAAATTATGGATCTCAAACAACAAGTCAATAAGCTCGAGGAGGAGAACCGCATCCTAAAGGGCATCATCGCCAAGAAGATCATAACACCAACCGTGAAGAAGGAGAAATAATCACATGGGTATGGGCCCTCCCCTTGGCAATTGCCAAGCTTGGGGGAGGTGCCTCGGTATCGTATCACCATCACACTCCTATCTTTACCGCTTTATTTAGTTCAATCCTTTTAGTAGTATCTTGGTATAGAAGTTTTGTTATCAAGTAGTTTGAGTTTTGCTTTGTGATCTCTTTTTGTAATCGAGTCCGTTAGCTATTTATAATAAAGATTAGTGTTGAGTCAAGGGCTTTGCTATGTGCTATGATCTTGAGAAAGTAGAGAGAATAAAAGAGTTCATATTGATCTTATGGATAGTGATAACTTCACACATAGAAAGTATGAGGCATAAAAATTGTTGGGAGTTGATGAACATAGCCTTGGTCATCGTTGCAATTAATAGGAAGTGATAAGGAAAGAGGGGTTCACATATAAATATATTATATTGGACATCTTTTATGATTGTGAAGCACTCATTAAGTATGACATGCTAAAAGAGTTGATGTTGGACAAGGAAGACAACGTAATGGTTTATGTTTTTCGACATCTCAGTTAAAGTATATTGTCATTGACCTTACAAACATGTTGAGCTTGCCTTTCCCCCCCATGATAGCCAAATTCCTTGCACCAAGTAGAGATACTACTTGTGCTTCCAATTACCCTTAAACCCAGTTTTGCCATGAGAGTCCACCATACCTACCTATGGATTGAGTAAGATCCTTCAAGTAAGTTGTCATCGGTGCAAGCAATAAAAATTTCTCTCTACTTATGTATGACTTATTAGTGTGGAGAAAATAAGCTTTGTACGAACTTGTTGTGGAAGTAATAAAAGCGACGGACTACATAATAAAGGTCCACATACAAGGGGCAATATAAAGTGACATTCTTCTGCATTAAGATTTTATGCATCAACCCTAAACGCGCATGACAACCTCTGCTTCCCTCTGCGAAGGGCCTATCTTTTACTTTATGTTTTTACTTTATGCTTGAGTCAAGGTGATCCTCACCTTTCCCTTTTTCATTTTATCCTTTGGCAAGCTCCTCGTGTTTGAAAGATCATGATATATATATATATATCAAATTGGATGTAAGTTAGCATGGGCTATTATTGTTGACATCACCTAAAGGTGAATACGTTGGGAGGCAACACAATAAGCCCCTATCTTTCTCAGTGTCCGGCTGAAATTCTATAACCACAAATATTGCATGAGTGTTAGCAATTGTAGAAGACTATGAGATAGTTGAGTATGTGAGCTTGCTGAAAAGCTCTTTTATTGACTCTTTCTGATGTTACGATAAATTGCAATTGCTTCAATGACTAAGATTATAGTTTGTTAGTTCCCAATGAAGTTTTTGAACCATACTTGACATTGTGAATTGCTTGTTACTTGAGCATAGGAAATCATATGACAGAATCTATATATGTTTATGTTATTAGAATGATCATGATGCTCTCATGTCCATATTTTATTTTTATCGACACCTCTATCTCTAAACATGTGGACATATTTTTTGATTTCGGCTTCCGCTTGAGGACAAACGAGATCTAAGTTTGGGGGAGTTGATACGTCCATTTTGCATCATGCTTTTATATCAATATTTATTGCATTATGGGCTGTTACTACACATTATATCTCAATACTTATGGCTATTCTCTCTTATTTTACAAGGTTTACCATGAAGAAGGGGAATGCCGGCAGCTGGAATTCTGGCTGGAAAAGGAGCAAACGTTGGAAACCTATTCTGCACAGCTCCAAAAGTCCTGAAACTCCACGAAACAACTTTTTGGGATTTATAAGAATTTCTGAGCGGAAGAAATAAGCCAGGGGGGCCACACCCAGTCCAGGAGACAGGGTGTCACATCCCTAGTCTGGTATGACCTAGACTAGCTAGTCATGTGTGCATCATGTTTAAATTTCATTTAATTCTGAATTGGGGATTGGTGAAACCCTCAAAATCATTTCTGGAAATGACCCAGATAAAAATTGCTCCAAAAAGGTCCAAGAAAATGTTCATGTTGCTCTCTGAAAATATTGGGCAGAGATAAAAATCAAACCAATATTTTTAGGAGCTCATAAGTATTTATTTTGGGCATTTGGAATTAATGCATAATTATTTGCATTGGATATATATATGTTATATATATAATATATGTCCAAAAATTGTGCCACTTGTTGGGGAGCTCTGGAATAATACCACCAGTTCCTACAAAAATTGGCATAAGAAAATAAAATGATTTAGTATTTTTATTAAATCAAAACAAATGTCAGAAAATAGAAAATAGAAACAAAAACAGAAAAAGCTTACGTGCCGCTTACCTCCCTGTGCAGCCCGTTCCTGTACGGCCTGGCCGGCCCAGTTAGCCAGCCCAGCCCACCTGGCCTCCTCCTTTGTCGTCTTCCTCCCCCTCGCCCAAAGCAGCTGCGTGCCCGCGCCACAGCCGGCCGTGCCCACGTCGCCGCCACCTCCTGCTTCCCTCCTCATCGCTCTGGCCTCCCTGGACGTCGCCACGACGCCCCGAGCCTCTCTCCCTCTCTCTCATTCCTCCCCCCTGGTTCTCTCTCCCAACCGCTCGAACACGCCCGTCGCCGCCGCTCGCCGTAGCCGTAGCCACCGCGCCCCTTGAGAGCACCTGAGACGTCCCCGAGCTCCGCGCCGTCGTACTCGTCCTCCCTGTCAAGCCGCGCAAGCCGGAGCGCCCCGTGGAGCCGTCACTGCCATCGTCTTCATCATCGGCCGCCGGAGATCGCCACCAACATGCCGTCGCCTCCAAGCTGTCCCCGAGCGTGCTGAGATCACCGAAGGCCTCGCCGTGAGATCCTCTACCGAACCCCTCTTCTCCCCCTCGTTTTTGCGCCCCGTAGCTCCATCCCCCTTCACGGCCGTAGTTCCTCGCCGCCGTCCATGTCGCCGCCGTCGCCCTGGCCACCGCAGGCCGCAACCGAGCGCGTCACCGTGCTCCTGGTGCCACGAGGGTGCCGGAGAGCCCCTCGGGTGGCCTTCCCGTGCCCTCCAGCCCCTCTGCCGCTCGAGCCCAAGCTCCGGCCGCCGTCGCGAGCTCTGCTCCGGCGAGCTCCAGCGCCCCCGAAGCCTCCCACCTGCTTCCCTGGATGCGGACGACGACGGGCTACGCCCCGGTGGTCTCCGCGCGTCCAGCCGACGCTCGTAGCGCAAGTCCGGTGAGTCGCCGCCGCGTTGTTGGTCGCCGCCGGCCAAAACTCCGGCGTGGTGACGTGGCAGCGTCATTAGCAGCTAATGGCGCCACTAATTGAACCCACACCCACTGACATGTAGGCCCCATAGGTCAGTTTGACCCGGCCACGTCACCTGTTGACCTGACCCCACCTGTCGGTGACCCAGACAGCACTGTGTGACTGACTAGTGGACCCCACTGGTCAGGTTTGACTTGGTCAGCCGCAGTTGACTTGCTGACGTCACAGTGACGCAGTGCTGGCGCAGTTATTCATTTTCTGGATTTAAAATTATTCAGGAAATTCCAGAAAATGATTCAAACTTCAAAAAATCATAGAAATTCAACCGTAGCTCAGAATGAAATAATTTATATATGAAAAATTATCAGAAAAATCCAATCTATCTATCTGTACCGTTTTCATGCATGTTAGAACAACTTATAGCTGCTGATTAGCACAAATCATATAAATGGCATTTTAATATCCACATATGGAGTTTGAATTTGAATCTTGGATTCAAACCAACTTCATTTAATCTGGTTGCTAGTTGCATTAGCTCAAACTACAGCATATTGCCATGTCATGATCATGCATCATATTATGCATTGCATTGATTGTGTTCCTCCTTGTTTGCCGGTGTTTTCCCCCTCTCAGTAGACGACGTACCGACGATGAGTTCGATGACACCGATGAAGAACTATATTATCTTCAGAAGTGCCAGGCAAGCAAAACCCCCTTGTTCATTCCGATAAAATCCCACTCTCTCGCTCCTGCTCTTTTTTACTGCATTAGGACAACAACGATACAACTGTTATTTGCTGCGGTAGTTGAACCCCTTTATCCTCTGCATGACCTTTCATTGCCACAGTAAATAGATGAAACCCACTAGCATGAGTAGGAGTTGATTGAGCCCTGATGTGCCTACTCATTCATGCTTGTTGTCATGCCTGCTATTGCTTAGAGTTGTGTCAGGTCTGATTCATCGGGGATGAATTGGAGGTGTGTGAACATGTCCTATTGTGTGTGAGCTAAGTGTGTGAACACGATTTGGTAAAGGTAGTGGTGAGAGGCCATGTAGGAGTACATGGTGGGTTGTCTCATTGCAGTCGTCCTCAGGAACTGAGTTCTGTGTTTGTGATCCATGACCAGTTACTACCACGCATTGGAATGCGTAAGTGCCCCTCTCGACTTATTAATCAACTCGATCTCTGTCCAGGAGTTGCAACTAGTTTCTGGTGTTTGTAGGTTGTGTTAGTAGTCTACCAAGTGGTACCCGGTACAGGTGGGCTTGGGACAGACTTGGCACCGTGGCACGGTGTACCAAGCGTAGATCCACCCGTCGAGGTGGGCTTGGGAACCCTGCACACATCGTTTGGGGCCGTGAGCGACACCCCGGCCGGATCTCCTTGCGGATGGAACCCGAATAGGCGATAAACCTGGATGAGAGACTTGTGTGGTTAGTCAGGTCGTGGCCGACACCCTCGCTGGGCTTCCGCTTGAAGGTTGCCGAGTACATGTCGTGTAAACGGCGGTAAGTGGTGAGAGCGTGTGTGAAGAAGTACACCCATGCAGGGTTAATATGATCTATTCGAATAGCCATGTCCGCGGTAAAGGACTTCTGGGTTGCCTGTACAGTTCATACACAAGTGAAAGTGGATACTCTAAAATACGCAAGATAAGCGTGAGTGCTATGGATGGCGTTCTCGTAGGGAGACGGGAGCGGATCCATAGTGGTGTATTGATATGGTGAATATGTGGACTCGTGTGCGCCACCTCAAAAGAGTTACTTGCAGTCGTAGTTCAGGTTAGCCACCGAGTCAGAGCTGGCTTGCTGCAGTTAAACCCCACCACCCCCTTTGTTGATAATGATGCGTATGTAGTTAGTTCTGATGTAAGTCTTGCTGGGTACATTTGTACTCACATTGCTTAATTTATGTTTTTGCAGAGAGACTTCAGTCTCGATAGTAGTACCGCGTGGACTTCGACATTTAGCTTGTTACCTCAGCTACGATCGTGTGCCCTCGGCAGGATCTGGTAGATAGTCAGGCTTCTCAGCCTTTTTCATTTGTAGATGTCTGTACTCAGACATGTTAAGCTTCCGCTTGTGCTTTGACTTGTATGCTCTGAGTGTTGGGTCATGAGACCCATGTTTGTAATATCCCGCTCCTCGGAGCCTATTGAATAAATACTTGAGTTGTAGAGTCATGTTGTGATGCCATGTTGTATTTTCACATATCGAGCATATTGTGTGTATGTTATTGAAATGCTTGGTATGTGTGGGATCTGACTATCTAGTTGTTTATCCTTAGTAGCCTCTCTTACCGGGAAATGTCTCCTAGTGTTTCCACTGAGCCATGGTAGCTTGCTACTGCTCCGGAACACCTAGGCTGGCCAGCATGTGTCCTTCTTTGTTCCTGTGTCTGTCCCTTCGGGGAAATGTCACGCGGTGTCTACCGGAGTCCTGTTAGCCTGCTACAGCCCGGTTTACCGGAGTCCTGCTAGCCCAGTTGCTACAGCCCAGATTCACTCGCTGATGACCGACACGTTCGATGCTGGGTCATGTATGCCTGTTCCTGTAAGTTAGTGCCACTTTGGGTTCACGACTAGCCATGTCAGCCCGGGTTCTTTGTCATATGGATGCTAGCGGCACTATCATATACGTGAGCCAAAAGGCGCAAACGGTCCCGGGCCAGGTAAGGTGGCACCCGTGGGAATACCGTGCGTGAGGCCGCAAAGTGATATGATGTGTTACATGCTAGATCGGTGTGACTTAGTATCAGGGTCCTGATAGCTTTGGTATCGGAGCCAGACTGCCTGTAGGATTACCAAGCCAACTGGTCGAAGTTGAGTCTAGAAATGCTTTAGTTATGTAAGGGAATTGATTGTGGTTGGGAACGTAAGGCTCTTTTACTCCTTATACCTTATGCCCTTCTGATCTGAGTCATCCTATCTTTTCTACGGGGTTGAGAAATTAGGATTTCTCTTCTTTCTATCAGGATCACGTGTTACTAATCCGTAGACTTAAGGATTGATAGATTTAAGCCTCAGTTCGGTTCCGACTACCTCCGTATGTTAACTATTGATCTCGAAACCTTGATATTGTGTTTCTGAGTGGCTATGCCACCATCTTGTAGCATGTCTCCAATCTTTTGAGCATTTACAGCCGTTATGCTGTCTGAGTCATCCCAGGTTTCTAAATAATCTGATGCAATTGCAAAATCCTTCCCTCGGTTTCGATGTCCTTCCTGGCCGGGTTAACCACACTAAACGGTGAGTTGATGTACTCTATTGCCTCAACGTATATGTTGGAGCTATGATTATGACCCTAGATGTCTAGAGTATCACCTAGTAATCTAGCCATGTTTTGTGTTCCCAGTGTGATCATTCTGGCCGTCATCCTCGAAAGCATCCCGTGATGCCACTTAGTTAGTAGGCATTTCACTTCTGGGTTTTGAACCCGAGATTCACCCTACTTACTTCATGTTGATAGTAATTGCTAGCTCCCTTAGGTTATTAGTAACCTTTGCGATAGTCCTCAAAGTTCGTGGTATTTCCTTCTTCCAAATACTATGAACCACTTTATGGCAGAAGTTTGTTGGATCAAAAGATCACAATAGGAATATCCTCGATGAGTTCTCCATTATATATTGTGGCTCTGCCAGTTCTGCCTTTCTGCATGGGTTATCCGGAAGAAATATGTTGAACTTCGTTCGACATGCTAAACCATGCATCCACAACTCAGAAAATCGTATGTTCCTTTGAGTTGTCCCTCTTTAGTTGTCTTCTGACCCTCGTCTATCAATTGATAGTCAAGAGTATGTGTGCATTGTTCATCGATTCCTATTACTCTTGTGGTCCATCAAGCCATTCTATTCCAGAGTGACTAGGAGAAACAAACTCCAGTACCTCATCCATATCCAGGATTGGGTCAAAGCAGTTGTACTCCGCAGATCAAAATACTAATCCAGTTTTTGTTCTGTTCCACCCTGGAGTGTTACCATCTTTATATTAAGATTATCGTGGGAATTGCACACCATCCTATGAATTCTTGATTTAGTGATACTCTCGCCATCATTATTCATTCCTCGGTTTCGTGTTGTCGCAACCGGAATGCCGACAAGTGAACTATGATGTGTGAAGTCAATACTCCTAGCAACCGTGTTGCATGGTAGTTAATGGACAACAGTCTCATCCTTAGCGTGTTGATTATTGAATCGTCACCCTAGGGTTGATCGTGCTACCTAGTCCTTACTTCCGGTGCACTTCTCGATCAATGAGTTAGGATTGTCCCAATCCCTTGCTTATTTGAGTATATCATCTTGCCCTGAAAAGCAAGATTGTTCTCGAGCTTAGAAGCATACCGGTGATTCATGAGTTTCCGATTATCTTTTCGGAAGTATCACCAGGTTGTCACCTGACCGCTATGTTGAGCTCGTGATCAAGCTGGTTTTCGAAACCACCCTTTCTCCAAGAATCCGTGTTGGATAACCCTGAGCTAGTTGGTTAAGCTAAACAACAACTTGGAGAGTTGGAAGATAAAAGCTTACCTAACTTAGTTCGTTTCAAAGGGATATCCTGGTGTTGGTGTGTTAGTTGAAGAAAGATGATATCTTCATTGATTAGTCCCTGTGATCAGTTGTTGGACCTATTGTCTTATAAAAACTTTGATTTGAGTATGGGCTATCGTCAAATCGAATCAGAACCAACGATGTTCGTAATGTTGTCTTACTCGTGGCTGTCCCTCGAGCATACACCATTATATCTTTTGGTCTGACCAATACTATCACCTTGTTCACATAATGGCGGAATTCCAGTGATATGGAAATTCTGATGAGTTGTTGTTGAGCCCATCAGCAACATTTTGTCTCCTCCATGATTCATGTTGAACATTGAGCTAGTGTTGGAAACTTTATAAGCATTATCTTCATGTCCCGTGCATGAAGCATATATTCGGATGAAAGAAGTGACTCCCTTTAATTCATGTGCATCTGATGCAAGTTGTCGCCGTGAATTCAAGGAAGTCAATGTTTGTTTCCTTTGGAATCATCCCAAGTTAGTCACACATGTGCAAAGTATACTATGGTTTGGTAGATTAATTACCTCCACTGCACATGTATTCCATAGCACCCCAAGCCACTGATTGATTTGTTCAAGGAGAAGAAGTTCCTTCATAAGAGCTAATCATATGACTTATGCAAGGACTCCGTTATCTGCGATGATGGTTCCCTACTAGAACTCGGTAGTGTTTTTATTATAAGACTACCATGTGATCATGTTTGTCTGGGACAGCGTGTTCACACGTGTGTAGCAGAACCAGCTCATGTTTTGGAGCTTGCTATCGTAGTTCATTTCCCGAGAATCTTGCAACGTCATCTCGTCGAATTGTGTTGCAAAATTTCATTTTTCCTCCTAGACTCGATGAGTCTGGAATATCCTGACACCAACCAGATCTGAATCTTAGGCAGATATGATGGTTGGAACATTTCCCAAGAACTATAATATTGGTCCCTCGATAACTGGTAAAGTGGATGTCGTGGCCAGCACCACCCAGCCGAAAGACCTATTATTGTAGTATCTTGATTGAAGAAGTTGGCCACCTTCCCATAAGGACTTCGTAGGATTTACTCCCTAGTTGTGCCTTATGATTTTTGTGTTCCCGAAGTCTGACCTTTTACTTGATGTTCTAGATATCAAACCATTTCAATAAATGGGTATGCTAGCACATCAAGGAGAACATTAGAAGCGGAGTGCTAAATGTCTCTCGGTCGATCATCCAGATTTTGTTTCCTTGGCTCTGCTAAGGTGAAATCTGAGAAGGTGTTATCTTCTTTTGCATCAGCATCATCCATCACCACTCATCATGGTAGTAGGTTGTGTTGCCAGGATCCTTGACACGGATATTGGTAAAACCTTGATGAATATGGAAATGCTCAAAGTTCTTGAGAGCACGCACAAGTGCTAGTTTTTATCGTTGGCATTAATTGCATAGTGCTCTCAGTTTCCTCGGTTATGCTATAACCTTTTCAAATAGTGGACTCACCCTCTACTGTTGAGCTTCTCCCCAGTTACTAAAATTATCACTTGTGTTGTCTTCAACAAGGTAATCCACATCATCCATTCTAGTATGAGTATGCCATTCCTTCGAACTCCGCCAATCGATTGTTGTGATTTGCCTTCGGCTGATATAGAGAGTCTCAATGATCTCTATATCAAAGGTAATTCTTTTTGCCACTTAAGGTAATAACCTACGAATCACCCTCCTCCAGGATGTCCCACTGTGGCATCAAGGCAACTCAACTCCTCGCTACGTTGACAACCGTTCACCACCCTTTTAAGCGTGGAATTGTTGTCTACCTAGTGAACCCTTGTCATTTGTTCCACTCCATCCCTCTAGATGTGTGTTTTGTGTCTCAGCTCGAGTGGTGTTGCTATGCCTCATTCCGCGAGTTGATCCTAAGTTGTTCGATCATCGAGAAGATCGATCCTTCTAGAGTCTCCTCCTCTCGTTGTCATGTTGGCTGGAGTTCTCGGAGCAAGACGACAAGACAAAGATGGTGATTGAATCAACATTCATTTGAAGTGCAACCTGGATCGGGAAGATTTTGTTATTTGCATTTTCCCCTTCATCTTACCCTACGGCTGAATCTCGGGACGAGATTCTTGTTTAGTGGGGGCGAGGTGTCACATCCCTAGTCTGGTATGACCTAGACTAGCTAGTCATGTGTGCATCATGTTTAAATTTCATTTAGTTCTGAATTGGGGATTGGTGAAACCCTCAGAATCATTTCTGGAAATGACCCAGATAAAAATTGCTCCAAAAAGGTCCAAGAAAATGTTCATGTTGCTCTCTGAAAATATTGGGCAGAGATAAAAATCAAACCAATATTTTTAGGAGCTCATAAGTATTTATTTTGGGCATTTGGAATTAATGCATAATTATTTGCATTGGATATATATATATATATGTTATATATATATAATATATGTCCAAAAATTGTCCCACTTGTTGGGGAGCTCTGGAATAATACCACTAGTTCCTACAAAAATTGGCATAAGAAAATAAAATGATTTAGTATTTTTATTAAATCAAAACAAATGTCAGAAAATAGAAAAGAGAAACAAAAACAGAAAAAGCTTACCTGGTGCTTACCTCCCTGTGCAGCCCGTTCCTGTACGGCCTGGCCGGCCCAGTTGGCCAGCCCAGCCCACCTAGCCTCCTCCTCGGTCGTCTTCCTCCCCCTCGCCCAAAGCAGCTGCGTGCCCGCGCCAAAGCCGGCCGTGGCCACGTCGCCGCCACCTCCTGCTTCCCTCCTCATCGCTCTGGCCTCCCTGGATGTCGCCACGACGCCCCGCGCCTCTCTCCCTCTCTCTCATTCCTCCCCCCTGGTTCTCTCTCTCCCAACCGCCCGAACACGCTCGTCGCCGCCGCTCGCCGTAGTCGTAGCCACCGCGCCCCTTGAGAGAACCTGAGACGTCCTCGAGCTCCGCGCCGTCGTCCTCGTCCTCCCTGTCAAGCCACGCAAGCCGGAGCGCCCCGTGGAGCCGTCACTGCCATCGTCTTCATCATTGGCCGCCGGAGATCGCCACCGACATGCCGTCGCCTCCAAGCCGTCCCCGAGCGCGCTGAGATCACCGAAGGCCTCGCCGTGAGCTCCTCTACCGAACCCCTCTTCTCCCCCCTCATTTTTGCGCCCCGTAGATCCATCCCCCTTCACGGCCATAGTTCCTCACCGTCGTCCATGTCGCCGCCGTCGCCCTGGCCACCGCAGGCTGCAACCGAGCACGTCACCGTGCTCCTGGTGCCACGAGGGTGCCGCAGAGCCCCTCGGGTGGCCTTCCCGTGCCCTCCAGCCCCTCTGCCGCTCGAGCACGAGCTCCGGCTGCCGTTGCGAGCTCTGCTCCGACGATCTCCGGCGCCCCCAAAGCCTCCCACCTGCTTCCCTGGATGCGGACGACGACGGGCTACGCCCCGGTTGTCTCCGCGCGTCCAGCTGCCGCTCGTAGCGCAAGTCCGGGGAGTCGCCGCCGCGTTGTTGGTCGCCACCGGCCAAAACTCCAGCGTGGTGACGTGGCAGCGTCATTAGCAGCTAATGGCGCCACTAATTGAACCCACACCCACTGACATGTAGGCCCCACAGGTCAGTTTGACCCGGCCACGTCACCTATTGACCTGACCCCACCTGTCGGTGACCCAGACAGCACTGTGTGACTGACCAGTGGACCCCACTGGTCAGGTTTGACTTGGTCAGCGGCAGTTGACTTGGTGACATCACAGTGACGCAGTGCTGACGCAGTTATTCATTTTCTGGATTTAAAATTATTCAGGAAATTCCAGAAAATGATTCAAACTTCAAAAAATCATCGAAATTCAACCGTAGCTCAGAATGAAATAATTTATATATGAAAAATTATCAGAAAAATCCAATCTATCCATCTGTACCATTTTCATGCATGTTAGAACAACTTATAGCTGCTGATTAGCACAAATCATATAAATGGCATTTTAATATCCACATATGGAGTTTGAATTTGAATCTTGGATTCAAACCAACTTCATTTAATCTGGTTGCTAGTTGCATTAGCTCAAACTACAGCATATTGCCATGTCACGATCATGCATCATATTGTGCATTGCATTGTGTTCCTCCTTGTTTGCCGGTGTTTGCCCCCTCTCAGTAGACAACGTACCGACGATGAGTTCGATGACACCGATGAAGAACTATATTATCTTCAGAAGTGCCAGGCAAGCAAAACCCCCTTGTTCATTCCGATAAAATCCCACTCTCTCGCTCCTACTCTTTTTTACTGCATTAGGACAACAATGATACAACTGTTATTTGCTGCGGTAGTTGAACCCCTTTATCCTCTGCATGACCTGTCATTGCCACAGTAAATAGATGAAACCCACTAGCATGAGTAGGAGTTGATTGATCCCTGATGTGCCTACTCATTCATGCTTGTTGTCATGCCTACTATTGCTTAGAGTTGTGTCAGGTCTGATTCATCGGGGATGAATTGGAGGTGTGTGAACATGTCCTATCGTGTGTGAGCTAAATGTGTGAACACGATTTGGTAAAGGTAGCGGTGAGAGGCCATTTAGGAGTACATGGTGGGTTGTCTCATTGCAGCCGTCCTCAAGAACTGAGTTCTGTGTTTGTGATCCATGACCAGTTACTACCACGCATTGGAATGCTTAAGTGCCCCTCTAGACTTATTAATCAACTCGATCTCTGTCCAGGAGTTGCAACTAGTTTCTGGTGTTTGTAGGTTGTGTTAGTAGTCTACCAAGTGGTACCCGGTACAAGTGGGCTTGGGACAGACTAGGCACCATGGAACGGTGTACCAAGCGTAGATCCACCCGTCGAGGTGGGCTTGGGAACCCTGCACAGATCGTTTGGGGCCGTGAGCGACACCCCGGCCGGATCTCCTTGCGGATGGAACCCGAATAGGCGATAAACCTGGACGAGAGACTTGTGTGGTTAGTCAGGTCATGGCCGACACCCTCGCTGGGCTTCCGCTTGAAGGTTGCCGAGTACATGTCGTGTAAACGGCGGTAAGTGGTGAGAGCGTGTGTGAAGAAGTACACCCCTGCAGGGTTAATATGATCTATTCGAATAGCCGTGTCCGTGGTAAAGGACTTCTGGGTTGCCTGTACAGTTCATAGACAAGTGAAAGTGGATACTCTAAAATACGCAAGATAAGCATGAGTGCTATGGATGGCATTCTCGTAGGGAGACGGGAGCGGATCCATAGTGGTGTATTGATATGGCGAATATGTGGACTCGTGTGCGCCACCTCAAAAGAGTTACTTGCAGTCGTAGTTCAGGTTAGCCACCGAGTCAGAGCTGGCTTGCTGCAGTTAAACCCCACCACCCCCTTTGTTGATAATGATGCGTATGTAGTTAGTTCTGATGTAAATCTTGCTGGGTACATTTGTACTCACGTTGCTTAATTTATGTTTTTGCAGAGAGACTTCAGTCTCGATAGTAGTACCGCGTGGACTTCGACGTTTAGCTTGTTACCTCAGCTACGATCTTGTGCCCTCGGCAGGATCTGGTAGATAGTCAGGCTTCTCAGCCTTTTTCATTTGTAGATGTCTGTACTCAGACATGTTAAGCTTCCGCTTGTGCTTTGACTTGTATGCTCTGAGTGTTGGGTCATGAGACCCATGTTTGTAATATCCCGCTCCTCGGAGCCTATTGAATAAATACTTGAGTTGTAGAGTCATGTTGTGATGCCATGTTGTATTTGCACATATCGAGCATATTGTGTGTATGTTATTGAAATGCTTGGTATGTGTGGGATCTAACTATCTAGTTGTTTATCCTTAGTAGCCTCTCTTACCGGGAAATGTCTCCTAGTGTTTCCACTGAGCCATGGTAGCTTGCTACTGCTCCGGAACACCTAGGATGGCCGGCATGTGTCCTTCTTCGTTCCTGTGTCTGTCCCTTCGGGGAAATGTCACGCGGTGTCTACCGGAGTCCTGTTAGCCTGCTACAACCCGGTTTACCGGAGTCCTGCTAGCCCAGTTGCTACAGCCCGGATTCACTCGCTGATGACCGACACGTTCGATGCTGGGTCATGTATGACTATTCTTGTAAGTTAGTGCCACTTTGGGTTCACGACTAGCCATGTCAACCCGGGTTCTTTGTCATATGGATGCTAGCGGCACTATCATATACGTGAGCCAAAAAGCGCAAACGGTCCCGGGCCAGGTAAGGTGGCACCCGTGGGAATACCGTGCGTGAGGCCGCAAAGTGATATGATGTGTTACATGCTAGATCGGTGTGACTTAGGATCGGGGTCCTGACACAAGGCCCCCCCCCTATAGGGCGCGCCCCCTATCTCCTGGGCCCCTGGTGGGCCTGCGGCGTCCATCTTGTGCTATATCATCACTTCTACCCTGGGAAAAATCGTGGGCATGCTTACGGGATGAAACTCCGCGGCCACGAGGCGGAATCCTTGGCAGAATCAATCTAGGGCTCTAGCGGAGCTGTTCTGCCGGGGACACTTCCCTACGGGAGGGGGAAATCAACACCAACGTCATCACCAACGATCCTCTCATCGGGAGGGGGTCAATCTCCATCAACATCTTAACCAGCACCATCTCCTCTCAAAACCCTAGTTCATCTCTTGTATCCAGTCTTGTATCAAAACCACAAATTGGTACATGTGGGTTGCTAGTAGTGTTGATTACTCCTTGTAGTTGATGCTAATTGGTTTACTTGGTGGAAGATCATATGTTCAGATCCTTTATGCATATTATTACTCCTCTGATTATGAACATGAATATGCTTTGTGAGTAGTTACGTTTTTTCCTGAGGACATGGGTGAAGTCTTGCTATTAGTAGTCATGTGAACTTGGTATTCGTTCGATATTTTGATGAGATGTATGTTGTCTTTTCCTCTAGTGGTGTTATGTGAACATTGACTACATGACACTTCACCATTATTCGGGCCTAGAGGAAGGCATGGGGAAGTAATAAGTAGATGATGGGTTGCTAGAGTGATAGAAGCTTAAACCCTAGTTTATGCGTTGCTTCGTTAGGGGCTGTTATGGATCCATATGTCTAATGTTGTGGTTAGGTTTACCTTAATACTTCTTTTGTAGTTGCGGATGCTTGCAATAGGGGTTAATCATAAGTGGGATGCTTTTCCAAGTTAGGGCAGTACCCAAGTTCCGGTCCACCCACATATCAAATTATCAAAGTACCGAACGCGAATCATATGATGAAAACTAGCTTAACGATAATTCCCAATGTGTCCTCGGGAGCTCCTTCATTATTATTAGAAATTGTCCAGGCTTATCCTTTGTTACATAAAGGATTGGGCCACCTTGCTGCACTTTATTTACTTTATTTACTTGTTGCTCATTACTATTTATCTTATCACAAAACTATCTATTACCTACAATTTCAGTGCTTGCAGAGAAAACCTTATTGAAAACCGCTTATCATTTCCTTCTGCTCCTCGTTGGGTTCGACACTCTTACATATCGAAAGGACTACGATAGATCCCCTACACTTGTGGGTCATCAACCGCTGTTGAAGGGAGCGATGTCGAAGAGTAGTTCCTCGCTTCTGAAGTTGTCGGGAGAACCGAATGTCACTTCTAATACGAGGGAGCCCCAGCAGTGGGCCTTAATGCCTGGTATCACTCCTTTAAAGGTGGTGTTACTTTGGCTTATTCTGGATGGGTCTATCCCAATCTTGCGGATGGTGTCCTGATATATCAGATTAAAACTAATGCCTCCATCCATTAGGAGTCGAGTTAGATGGTATCCGTCAATTATTGGGTCGAGCACCAAGGCAGCTGATCCTCCATGCCGGATACTGGTCGGGTGGTCCCTGTGATCAAAAGTGATCGGGCAGGCCGACCAAGGGTTGAATTTGGGGGCAACGGACTCTATGTGAATTGCGTGGACCATGTTTACTGTTTTGACTTCTGGTGGGAATTTTTTCTGTCCCCCAGTGTTCATCTGGCGAGGCTCGTCCTCGTCTTCGCTTGGCGTTTCCCTTCCCTTGTGTTCGGCGTTTAACTTGCCGGCCTGCTTGAAGACCCAACATTCTCTGTGAGTATGATTTGCAGGATTTTCTGGGGTGCCATGGATTTGGCACAATCTGTCCAGGACTTTATTCAGGCCAGATGGTCCCTCTTTGTTACCTTTAAATGGCTTCTTTCTTTGACCGGGTCGAGAGCCCCTGAAACCGGCATTGAGCACCGGGTTGTCCGGACTTTCTTCATTGTTTCGACGCTTGCTCTTACTGCGTTGTGGATTCATGTTGCCATCTCGAATTTCGAATGTGCCTGGGTCACTGGTGCCTCTATCGGCCAACAAGCTATCTTCGCTCGCACAAAAGCGGGTCATAAGGCTTGTTAAGGCCGCCATCATCCTTGGCTTTTCTTGGCCGAGGTGTCTGGCAAGCCACTCGTCCCTCATACTATGCTTAAAGGCCACTAGGGCTTCGGCATCCGGATAGTCGACAATTTGATTCTTCTTAGTGAGAAATCTGTTGTAAAGCTTGCGGGCTGACTCTCCTGGCTGTTGTATTATGTGACTTAAATCGTCCGCGTCCGGAGGTTGGACATAGGTCCCTTGAAAATTGGCCCTGAAAGCGTCCTCAAGTTCCTCCCAGCTTCCGATTGAATTTTCGGGGAGGTGCTACGTCTTGAGCTTCCGTTGGTTTTCCTTGAAGAGGAAAGGGTGATGCAGCATGGTAGCATAAGTATTTCCCTCAGTTTTTGAGAACCAAGGTATCAATCCGATAGGAGGCTCCTCAACAAGTCCCACGAACCTACACAAACAAACAAAGAACTCGCAACCAATGCAATAAAGGGGTTGTCAATCCCTTCACGGCCACTTGCGAAAGTGAGATCTGATAGAGATAATATGATAAGATAAATATATTTTTGGTATTTTATAATATAGATGCAGAAAATAAAGATGCAAATAAAAGTAGATTGGAAGCAAATATGATAAGAGATGGACCCGGGGGCCATAGGTTTCACTAGAGGCTTCTCTCAAGAGCATAAGTATTACGGTGGGTGAACAAATTACTGTCAAGCAATTGATAGAAAAGCGAATAATTATGAGACTATCTAGGCATGATCATGTATATAGGCATCACGTCCGCAACAAGTAGACCGACTCCTACCTGCATCTACTACTATTACTCCACACATCGACCGATATCCAGCATGCATCTAGAGTATTAAGTTCATAAGAACAGAGTAACGCATTAAGCAAGATGACATGATGTAGAGGGATAAACTCAAGCAATATGATATAAACCCCATCTTTTTATCCTCGATGGCAACAATACAATATGTGTCCTGCAACCCTTTCTGTCACTGGGTAAGAACACCGCAAGATTGAACCCAAAGCTAAGCACTTCTCCCATGGCAAGAAAGATCAATCTAGTAGGCCAAACCAAACCGATAATTCGAAGAGACTTGCAAAGATAACTCAATCATATAAAAGAATCCAGAGAAGATTCAATTATTATCCATAGATAAACTTGATCATAAAGCTATAATTCATCGGATCTCGACAAACACACCGCAAAAACAGATTACATCGAATAGATCTCCGAAAGAGAGGGGGAGAACATTGTATTGAGATCCAAAAAGAGAGAAGAAGCCATCTAGCTAATAACTATGGACCCAAAGGTCTGAGGTAAACTACTCACAACTCATTGGAAGGGCTATGGTGTTGATGTAGAAGCCCTTCGTGGTGGAATCCCCCTCCGGCAGAACACCGGCGACGGCTCCAAGATGGGATCTCGCAGATACAGAAGGTTACGGTGGTGGAAATTGTGTTTCGGTTGCTCCCTGGATGTTTTTGGGGTATGTAAGCTTTAATAGGAGGAAGAAGTACATCGGTGGCCGCCCGAGGGGCCTACGAGACAGGGGCGCTCCCTATAGGGGGCGCGCGCCCTACCCTCTCGTGGCCGCCTCGGCTGCTTCTTGACTTGCACTCCAAGTCCTCTGGATCACGTTCGTTCCAAAAATCATGCTTCCGAAGGTTTCATTCCGTTTGGACTCCGTTTGATATTCCTTTTCTTCGAAATACTGAAATAGGCAAAAAACAGCACTACGGGTTGGGCCTCCGGTTAGTAGGTTAGTCCCAAAAATGATAATAATGCATAAAATAAAGCCTATAAACATCCAAAACAGGTAATATAGTAGCATGGAACAATCAAAAATTATAGATACGTTGGAGACGTATCAGGAGGCTTTTCAACCAGTGCCCAGCTGGCCCTTTCAATTTGAGGGGAAGGTACTTGATGGCGTAGAGGTCATCCCCACGAGCCATGTGGATGTGGAGGATAAAATCTTCAATCCAGACCCCAGGGTCTGTCATTCCGTCATATGCCTCTATTTTCACGGGTTTGAATCCCTGTGGAAATTCATGATCCAGCACCTCATCGGTGAAGCACAGAGGGTGCACAGCCCCTCTGTATCTGGACATGTTGCGGCATGATGTCGGTTGTTGTTGTGTGCGGTGTTGATTCCGAACTGGTATTCGATCAGTGTGATCGTTTTGGTGACCATAATCCTGCATCGGAGCATGTCCTCTGGATCCATAGATGGACCTGGTCGCACCGGCCTTTTTGTCCAGGAGCTCACGTAAATCGTGTGCGGCATCAGTGGGTACTCTATCGCGACCATGAAGTGATTGGTCCGGTCGATTGGCCGCATTGTTCTTTGGCGGAATGGGCTCTGCAGCCTCATCATCAAATTCGGGCAGCAGCTTGCATTTTGGGTAGCTCTTTGTGCGGCGATCGTCGCCACATTTTCCTTCAGTGTCTAGCACCTTATTCCATCTTCAGTTGAGCATATCCTGCGCGGCTTTAAGCCTTGCTTATGCTTCTTTAGGCTCCTCACCGTGGCCATAAGCCTCCTGCCGAGGTTATCTTGTTCCAAACATTTTTCCGGGATGATGAATGCATCGTCAACCGGACTGTCCTCATCTCCAGAGGCAGTTTGATGAGTTCGGCCCTCGGGATCGCTGTGATCGGGCGTCAGTTCAACGTGGCCTGGCTCTTCTTGCTCCATCATTGGGTTCATATTGTTGCCTTTGGAGTCAACTGGAGTGTCATTTTTCCTTGCGCTATTATCGCTATTTTTACTGTGACTGGACTTAGAGCGGCGCCTGCACTGTCGTTTTGGCTTTTGTCCAGGGGGTTTATCCTCCGTTGTGTCCTTTTTGTCATCGTTGTCCTTCTTAGGCGTGTCCGCCATGTAGATGTCATATGATGAAGTGGCGGTCCAGCGCCCAGTGGGCGGTGGTTCTAGATCGTCCCCTGCATCGACGTCCATACCGTCGATGTCGTCAGAGTCAAAATCAAGCATGTCTGTTAGGTCATCGACAGTGGCTATGAAGTGGGTGGTGGGTGGGAGGCGATTTTCTTCGTCGTCCATATCCCACTCGGGCCGGACATAGTTCGTCCAAGAGTCTTTTGACAAAGAAAGAGACCTTAATGAATTTAGCACATCGCCAAAGGGGGAGTGCTGAAAGATATCCACGGCGGTGAACTCCATTACTGGAGCCCAATCAGACTCGATGGGCCCGGGCACGCATTCAGAACCCACATCCGGACTCAAGTCCGGGGGTCCGGTGACGCAGATTCCCTTAACGGCGGAATCTGTGTTCGACTCTACCGCCGAAGAGTATGCGGCCTCTGTGGCGGGGTCCATCCACCCATCCTCGGACGACGCAATCTGCCCCGGATTTAGGTCCGGAGCAGCTGCAAGGGCGATATCCCGGATACTGTCCGACAGCAGATTTAAGTCATGCTCATCGTGACTGTTCGGTGCTCCTGATGTAGGCCCAAATCCGTCGAAGATCAAGTCTCCGCGGATATCGGCCGTGTAATTCAAGTTTCCAAACCTGACCTGATGGACAGGGACGTAGTTGTTGATCTGCTCCAGATGGCCAAGTGAGTTGGCCCGCAGTGCGAAGCCGCCAAACACGAAGATCTGTCCGGGGAGAAAAGTCTCACCCTAGACTGCGTTGTTGAAGGTTGAGGGAGCCATCGAGCCTTACATCGACGACACAGAGGAACTCTCAATGAAAGCACCAATGTCGGTGTCAAAACCGGCGGATCTCGGGTAGGGGGTCCCGAACTGTGTGTCTAAGGCTAATGGTAACATGAGACTGGGGACATGATGTTTACCCAGGTTCGGGCCCTCTCGATGGAGGTAATACCCTACTTCCTGCTTGATTGATATTGGTAATATGAGTATTACAAGAGTTGATCTACCACGAGATCGTAGAGGCTAAACCCTAGAAGCTAGCCTATGGTTATGATTGTTGTTCTATGGACTAAACCCTCCGGTTCATATAGACACCGGGGAGGGCTAGGGTTACACAAAGTCGGTTACAAAGAAGGAGATCTATCATCCAAATCGCCAAGCTTGCCTTCCACGCAAAAGAGAGTCCCATCCAGACATGGGACGAAGTCTTCAATCTTGTATCTTCACAGTCCAACAGTCCGGTGAAAGCATATAGTCCGGTTGTCCGGATACCCCCTTATCCAGGACTCCCTCAACATACGGCAGTCAGCTTCTCCCATGGTACGCGCATTCTAGACTGAGGCCCCATGCATGTCGGTGTAGCGTTGAATGTTAGCTGATAGACACTGTTAATCTCACTGTTTGCTGAAGTAGTTTACAGTCAATATGCTCTGCTTAAGAAGCTTCCATGCCCTGTTTTGCACTCAATCTGCTTAGCTGAGATGGCATGCCAAGGACGATTAGTTGCTAAAATATCCTGCCATATATTTATTGTGATGTAGATTGCCATGGTATAGTAGCCAATCTGCTAGGTGAAATAGCTCTACACCATTTTATACTCGATATTTGTTGCTGCGCTGGCCTTCGATAGTTCGATGGCTGTGTTCTCAGCCTCATTGACTGCTAAAACAGCCTGCCATAATTTAGCACTCAAATATATTTGCTGAATTAGCTTTACATATATTTTGTTACTTAGATCTGCTCGTCCAAATATCTTGCCATAGCTTTAGACATCGACCTAGGCATTTTTCTGGACTTCATAAAAAAGCATATATGTTTTTCCTGTAATATCTATTAGAAGAAGTAATTTGTATGTCTAACAGATGGACAGGACTTGGATAACTTCTACTCGAAGATTCTCCACTGCATATGTCGAGGGGGTTGAAAACTTCATGAACTTTATCAAAGCTGAGTACGGTGGTCCGAAATCAGATGTGCTCTGCTCGTGTAGCAGTTGTATGAATTTAGTTACAAGACCCCAGTCAACTGTGCAAAATCATCTACACTTGTACGAGATGTCGGTCACATATACTAGGTGGGTTCATCATGATGTTATTGACTATGTGTAAGCAGCAGATCACCATCTTGATATGCCTGATGGTTAGGTGGAAGAGGAGGAGGTGGTGGTGGCGGAGCCAGTGAGTTTGACCAATATTGAAACAATGCTACAAAATGCTCATGCATTTCGTGAACTTTCACCTGCAGAAGAAAATTGGTGGGCCCGCATGTTGGAACAATGCAACGTGGTTGTCACCCCAGGAAATAAGTTGTCAGTATTCTCAGCTATGGTCACCTTTCTTCAAGTGAAGACATCTGAGCAGATGACCAACAAATCATTCGATGCAATGTTGGCTGCTTTCCCAAATCTTTCCCAGATGTGTCTGAGCTGCCACACACCTACAGTAGAATGAAGAATTTCCTTCGTGCAATTGGAATTGGATATGATATGATCCATGTTTGTAAGAATAATTGTGTTTTGTTCCGGAAGGATTATGCCAACTTAAGTGAATGCCCGAAATGCAAATCATCAAGATGGAAAGATGGCGATGATGTGAAGAGGATTCCGCATAATGTTCTGAGACATTTTCCAATTATACCAAGATTGCAGAGGTTGTTTCATGATGCTGAAACAAGAGAGGATGTATTGTGGCATTCTAGGAACCAGGAGTACAGAGATCAGAATGTAATGAGCCATCCATCTCATGGTAGTGAGTGGAAAAGCTTCAATCATAAACACAAAAAGTTTGCTGCTGACCCGAGAAACATTAGACTTGGCTTAGCTTCAGATGGATTTAATCCATTTGGCCACCAGAGCACCGCATATAGCATGTGGCCAGTGCTTGTTATCCCTTACAACATGCCTCCAAATGTCTGCACCAAAGAATCAAACTACATGATGGTCTTGCTCATCCCAGGTCCAAAAAGTCCTAGAAAGGATTTTGATTTATTCATGGAGCCTCTTGTGGAGGAACTTCAATAGCTATGGGGGGTGTACTCACTCAAGACCTATATAGTAGCCCACCAGCTGATTTCTTTCTGTGTGTTGTTATAATTTGGTGCATCCATGATTATCCGGCTTTGGGCACTATGTCAGCGCGAACGACACATGGTTACAATGCATGTGTTCGCTGTGATAGGAATCCGATGTCATAGGCAATACTTAGCAAGATCTATTACATTGGACACCGATATTTCCTTGCCAAGGACAAGCCGCATCCTAGAAAATACTGAAGACATGTGTTCAATGCAAAGCATGAAAACTGTGATGTGCCAAAGAGGCTCACCGCCGATGAGTTGCAAGTGGAATTAGAGAAGGTCAGGCATATTACACTAGGAAACCATCCTGGTAATGGTAGCGGGAAAACGAAGTGTGGCAGGGTAGAAGAGAGATTATTGTTTACCCGCAGGTCCACTTTGTGGGACTTGGAGTATTGGGAAGATTTGGATCTGCGGCATAATCTTGATGTGATGCACATCAAGAAAAATATATGTGACAGCATTATCGGCACACTTCTTCATATTGAAGGCAAGACAAAAGATACCTTAAAATCTAGGATTGATTTGACACACCTGGTTATGAGACAGGATTTGCAGGTGCAAGATGAAGGTAAACCACGGGATATGGCATCAGCTATGTACGTCTTGGACAAGGTAAAAAGAAAAGAATTCTGCGAGGTCCTGTCACGTGTGAGATTCCCACATGGATTTGCTTCCAACCTTGAAAGGAGAGTCAGTGCAGATGGAAACAAGGTACAAGGGTTGAAAACTCATGACTATCACATCCTACTTCAAAGGGTTTTACCTATTATCCTTAGAGGATTGGGCTGCTCTGACTTATGCACAACAGTTGTAGAGTTGGGACAATTCTTCAGGGAACTCTGCAGTACAAATATCAGGATAGATTCTTTAGAGCATCTTAGAGACAATATACCAACTATCCTATGCGACCTTGAGAAGATATATCCTCCAGCCTTCTTTAATGTGATGGTGCATTTGGATGTTCATCTACCTGATGAGGCACTACTTAGAGGTCTAGTACAGTATGGCTGGATGTACCCTATTGAAAGGCGGCTAGGCACTTTCAAGGGCTATGTTAGGAACAGAGATAGACCCGAGGGTTCCATTGCAGAGGCCTGCATTGCTACAGAAGCGTTGACATTCTGCTTAAAATACATTAAAACAGATCATCAGCTTAGCAAAGAGGTGGGTGAAGACAATCCCGGGCTCAATATTTTCGATTATTCTGTTCGAGTTACAGGGAAGAGTCGACAAAGATGACAAACCTAAAGATTTGGACAAAATGGTTTGATATGTGTTGAATAACTGTCCTGAGATACTACCTTATATCAAGTAAGTGCTAAGTACTGCAGCTTATACATCGTAATCTACTAAACTTGCAACACATTCTTATATATTTAGATGTTTGATGCGATCACTATGTTGTGCAGCATCTACAAAAAGGAGTTACTGCCGCAAAATCCAAGAAACATTGACAAACTGGTTATGGCAGGATTTACGAAATGGTTCAAGAGCCATGTAAGCTTTTGAATTGCACTGTCAGTTTTTTAAATATATTGAGTACATAAGATGATCAGCTTGTCTATTTTCTAACCATAGGTTAAGAATATGCGGGAGGATGGGCAGGCAGTTGATGATGGCCTTTACTCACTAGCAATGGGTCCTGATAATCGGGTAAGACATTATGAATCTTGCGTTGTTGGAGATGTGCGCTACAACACCCTTGCACGCAACGAAGGCAGGAAGACACAAAACAGTGCCATCATGAGCACGGATACGTACGACAAAGAGACAACTGAAATGTATGCTAACATAATAGACATTGTTCAGTTGCACTATATCTCCAGTTTTGAGGATCATCGGTGTGTGGTTCTGTTGTGCTGTCGTTGGTATAACCTGTTTTCCAGGATCACAAAACCCAGAGCTAATGATTATTTCAAATCCATCAATGTCAAGGTGGCATACCAAACCAACGAGCCTTTTATTTTGGAAAATCAAGCAACACAGAAATTTTTCTTGGAAGACACATTTGCACGTAGCAATGACTGGAGAGTATTGCAAAGGTTTGAGCATAGAAACTTGTTTAATGAAGTTGCACAACAAGATGATGCTTACACTGCTCCTGATGTACAAGATAACATAGATGTTCCTAATATCTTTGAGAACCATCACGTCAATGATGCCGGTGAAAAGATTGCTTGTCGTGCTGTGGACATACGAGAGTTGATCAAAAAGAAGCCAACATTCAAGGATGTTGAGGATGAAGAAGAAGACGACACTGTGGGGAATTACGATTCAGACTGATACACATGGAGAAGATGTTGACACTGCTGCTACGGATGATGATTAGATTGCTTTTGTTGTATTTGCCTGTCAGAAGATGTTTCTTATCTACTATGTGAAATTGTGTTTCTATGACAACTGAAACCTGATGAATGTGTTGTTTAGTATTTTGCTATGAGAACATCACTTGTTATGTATGCTTATTTGTATTTGGTTATTGTATGACGACTAAAACATGATGACATTGTTGTTTAGTTGTACTCATATTTGGCTGTGAAACTTGAATTTGATGACATAGTTTGTTGTTGGACTGCAATTTGCTCGACATATTCAAATAAGAACAAAGCTGACCCGACAGGGCCTCTGCTAATTTATTTATTTATTACCAAAAGGGCCTCTGCTATTTATTTATTTATCAGAAAAAGGGGATACCCCCTGATTTTCGTTAATAGAAATCATTAGATGTTAACAACACTACGCCCAGCCTGATACACGGGTTTCATTCATTACTAGTTTCAGCAAAGTGCTCATGTCATAGCCACTGAATACATCACGAGTGCTACATACACTGCAAATAAAGAGACAATCATCCTACAGAGCACATTGATTTTGCCCATTATCTTCACAAGCTCTTTCATCTCCTCATTGCTATCAAGGCCGTTCAACAGTTGTTGCTTGGCCATGATCAGAGGAACTACATCTTTAAACTTCTGCCTTGCATCTTCCTCTTCTGTCGTTCCTTTAGTTACTTGTCCAACACCCCAACCTGCTGGTATTGGGATTCCTTGGCTAACCAAATAATCAGCGTAGTTGCATTCCCCCATGTAATGCCCCGGATCCGTTGCGCCAGGCGTCCTCCAGTTACTCGTCGTTGTTGCCATGTCATTTGTTTGCGTGTTGCATTTTACCATGTCATCATCTGCATTTCATCTGCATGTTTTTCAAAACTTGCATCCGTTCGAATTCCCTCGGTTCTCTCCGTTGTCCGTTCTGAGTCCAACCACACTCGCACGCGCCCGTCGCCCCTCTCGGACCTTGTTTCTTGAGCGGGATAAAAAACGTTCTTGGAATGGACCGAGATTTGCCGAGTGGCCTTGGTATATCACCGGTAGACCACCCGTCAAATTTCGTTCCATTTGGAGGTCGTTTGATGCCCCAACGGTTAACCACGTAGCCCGAAACACCTCTCTCTTTGCAGCCCAGCCCCTCTTCACCACAGCCCATGAGCCCATCCAAACCCCCGCAATGCTCTCGGTCGTTCGATCACTATCGTGTGGGCGAAAACCGCACCTCATTTAGAGTCTCCTAGCTCCCTCTACCTATAAATATGTGTCCCTCCCCGTCCAAAACGCAGATGAAACCCTAGCCTTCTTCCACCTCACGCCACCGGACAGATCCCCGCTGCCGGACACGTCCAGCCTCCACCTCACCACGGCGAATCACGCGCTGACATGTCACCTCCTCTGCCGCCGCAGCCAACCGCACCCCGCCACCTGTCGCCGCCGCCTCCGACCACCGCACGGCCCGCGGGGCCCAGATCTGGCCCGCGCGAGCCCACACACTGCCGCCGCTCGCCCGCCCGGGCCCGATCTCCGCCGCCGCCGGGCCCGAGCGCCCCGCACCTCCCCGATCCGCCCGCCGCCCTTCGCCTGCGCCGGCCACCGCGGCCGCCGCCCTTCGCCTGCGCCGGCCACCGCGGCCGCCGCCTCCTCGCCGGCCCC
>NC_041381.1:168471371-168488135 GCF_002162155.2 Triticum dicoccoides
CTTCCCTGCCGCCGCAGCGCTTTGCCGGCGCCGCCCGCGGCCGCCGCCCCGAGCACCGCCGGAGAAGGCCGGAGCCGAGCCCTGCCGCCGCGCCCTTCGCCACCCCGGCCTCCTCTTCACCCGATCCGGTCGAGGAGCGACCGGATCCGGCTCCCCCGCGCTCCGGCGAGTCCCCATAGACGCCGACCGCCATCTCCCTCCTCTCCGGCCACATCTCCGGCGAACTCCGGCCCTGCATCGTTTTCCGTGCGAACCCGAGGTTGACCCTATTTTTCTTCTAACTCCCCGTAATTTTGCATTCTAGTGCCATGTTTGACATGCCATAACTTCTTGCGTGCTGGTCCGTTTTGTGCATGTAATATATCAAAATGTTCATTGAGAGATGCTCCTCATTTTGTTACATTGTGTCGTGCTTGTTTGAGTCCATCTTGATGCCCTAATCATCGTTGCAAGAGTGCTATATGATGTTAACTGTTGTCTGTTAACAGAACTTGGTGATTTGTCTTTTTCGTTGCATTTTGTGTGTGCATCCTATGAGCTTGATGTCTACATGAGTTTTGAGCTACATCATGATATCTTTACTGTGGCAATCCATGTATTTTTGTGAGTCTTGTAGTGAGTGCATCAAGCTCATGAAGTAGGGTACTTGTTGTTGCTGTTTTGCTAGGCTGAATCTGTTATATCATGATGCTATGTGAACCTGCTGCTACAAGTCATCCTGTACATAATCTGGAGTTGTTCACTAAGGATGTTTTGTTATAACTGTCATGCTCTATCTATCCATGCCTTTGGTTGCATTTATAGCCTGCTTTAGCTTGTTGTAATCTTGCTCTCAAGTTGCTAAATAATGTTGTTGTCAGCCTGTTAACATTAAGTTCAGTTTTGCCATGTGTTTTACTAGTGATCCATGCACCCTATGACCATTATATTGCCATGTTTAGCTTTATATATATGTCATCTTACTGTTGGTTGCCTTATCATGCCATGTAATGCTCTATGGTGAGTGGTACAAGCTCACCAACATGCCAACTTATCGTTGTTCCTGCCATGTACTGTTATTCTGAATCTGTCATATCATTTGCCATGTTTGCATGGATGCTACCATCTTTTCTATTGATCTTTGGAATTAGTTCACTAAGGGAGTTTTGTTCTTTGTCTTTAGTATTAGCATGCCATGCCTTTGTTTGCCATGATAAGTTCCTGTAACATGTTGTTTAATAGCTCTAAACATTGCAACCTGATGTTATTTCTGCTAAGTATGTAAACTGTTATTATTTGCAATCTTGCCATGTCCTTTTGAGCATGTTATAGTGTTTTCTGGAGATAGCTCAGTGTTCATGTTTTGTCATGCTTTACCTGTACTTCATTCCCATGCCTTTTGCTCTTATGTTGAGGTGATTTAGCATATTGTTCTGATGCTTGCTAGATGCCTAGTTGTTGTTTTGGACAGATTGTTGTTTTAACTTGTATAGTGTATGTGTTGAACCGTTGCTCTGTTTTGAGTGTGCTCTATATGAAACTTGCTTGATTGTGCATGAAGTTTCATATTATCATGTTTCATCCATGTTTTTGGAGTGTTTGCTTGATGTTTGTATGCATTTTGCATCAATGCCATGTTTAACTTGTTTTGCTCATATCTTCTAGGTCGTAGCTTCGAACTAAATGAACTTCATATGTAACTTGACTAGAATTTCGTGTAGATCATCTTGGTACATATTAACTTGATGTTTAAAAACTTGAAAATAAGGTTTATTCAGATCTGGACCTATTTCGAAATTTGCATATGAGGACTTACCGGAATTGTTATATGTTGTTTCCGGCCTCATTTAACCTTTTTTGATGTGTTGTTCTTGTATGTATCATCTCTTGCCATGAGTAGCTTCATGTAGTCTTGTCTTGCATCATACTTGGTTGAGCATCATGTCATGTATATGTGTGGTGTGTTTACCATGTTGTGTGCTTCTTCTCAATAGTTCTTGTTTCGCTGCGATCGTGAGGATTCGTTCGTCTATGCTTGGTTCGGCTTCATCCGTTCATCTTCTTCATGGACTCGTTCTTCTTCCTAACGGGATTTCAGGCAAGATGACCGTCACCTTGGATCTCATTACTATCATTGCTATGCTAGTTGCTTCGTTCTATCGCTATGCTGCGCTACCTATCTTTTGTTCTTCAAGCCTTCTAAATTGCCATGTCAGCCTCTAACCTTTTTCACCCTTCCTAGCAAATCCTTGTTTGGCTATGTTACCGCTTTGCTCAGCCCCTCTTTTAGCGTTGTTAGTTGCAGGTGAGGTTGAAGATTGCTCCATGATGGACAGGATTATGTTGGGATATCACAATATCTCTTATTTAATTAATGCATCTATATACTTGGTAAAGGGTGGAAGACTCGGCCTTATGCCTGGTGTTTTGTTCCACTCTTGCCGCCCTAGTTTCCGTCATACCGGTGTTATGTTCCTTGGTTTTGCGTTCCTTACGCGGTTGGGTGATTTATGGGACCCCCTTGACAGTTCGCTTTGAATAAAACTCCTCCAGCAAGGCCCAACCTTGGTTTTACCATTTGCCTCACCACCACCTATACCCTTCCCTTGGGTCGGCCAACCCGAGGGTCATCTTTATTTTAGCCCCCCCCCCCCGGGCCAGTGCTTCTCTAAGTGCTGGACCGAACCGAGCCGCCTGCAGGGCCCCCTTGGGGAAACTTGAGGTCTGGTTTTACTCGTAGCCTGTCTCATCCGGTGTTGCCCTGAGAACAAGATATGTGCAGCTCCTATCGGGATTGTCGGCACATCGGGCGGCTTTGCTGGTCTTGTTTTACCATTGTCGAAATGTCTTGCAAACCGGGATTCCAAGACTGATCGGGTCTTCTTGGGAGAAGGAATAACCTTCGTTGACCGCGAGAGCTTGTGATGGGCTAAGTTGGGACACCCCTACAGGGTATAAACTTTCGAGAGTCATGCCCGCGGTTATGTGGCAGATGAGAGTTTGTTAATGTCCGGTTGTAGATTACTTGATACCAGATTCGAATTAAAACGCATCAACCACGTGTGTAGCCGTGATGGTTTCTTTTTGGCGGAGTCCGAAAAGTGAACATGGTTTTGGGTTATGTTTGACATAAGTAGGAGTTCATGATCACTTCTTGATCATTGCTAGCTTCATGACCGTTCCGTTTGCTCTCTTCTCGCTCTTATTTGCGTATGTTAGCCACCATATATGCTTAGTCGCTGCTGCAACCTCACCACTTTACCCCTTCGTTACCCCTTAAGCTTTGCTAGTCTTGATACCCATGGTAATGGGATTGCTGAGTCCTCGTGGCTCACAGATTACTCCAACAACAGTTGTAGGTACAGGTTATGCGATGATCATGATGCGAGAGCGATGTTTGCTTGTTTTGGAGTTCTTCTTCTGCTTCTTCTTCGATCAGGGGATAGGTTCCAGGTCGGCAGCCTAGGCTAGCAGGGTGGATGTCGTTTAAGTTTCTGTTCGTGTTCCATTTGTAGTCGGATGTTGCTCTTATGTATGATGATGTTGTATTCATGTGGCATTGTATGCCTTTGGTATGTATCCCCAACTATTATGTAATGGTATGATGTAATGATATCCACCTTGCAAAAGCGTCTCCAATATGCGCTTCTATCCTTGGTGGGACCTTCGAGTTCCTTTAGGATAGGTTCGCATATTGGACGTGACAAGTTGGTACCAGAGCCTCGACCGACCATAGGAACCCCTTGATTGATCGTGTAGTTTGGCCATTGTCGAGTCTAGAAGAAAACTGTTTTCGGAGTCTAGTTATATCAGAGAGTAGGAATTCTTTTTACTCCTCAGCCCCTTCGTCGCTCTGGTCAGGAATCTTGACGTAGGTGT
The DNA here is from genome assembly GCF_002162155.2 of Triticum dicoccoides. Taxonomy (NCBI): domain Eukaryota; kingdom Viridiplantae; phylum Streptophyta; class Magnoliopsida; order Poales; family Poaceae; genus Triticum; species Triticum dicoccoides. The sequence continues at coordinate 168,475,230 of NC_041381.1, forward strand.
TTTGAATTACTCCTCTTCCCCTTCAAATTTTTCTTTAGGATCACGCAGTTCGTTTTTCGATTGTTGTTCCTCAGCTCTTTTCATACGGTGCATTTCTTGTCAAGTTGACTCGAGTCTATTCTTCTTTGCCAAGTTCAATCCTCAGTTGTTTTTCTTTTTCCCACCCGTCCACCCATTTTCATCTCAGAGTCGGAGTTCGTAATCGACTATCCATCCTACTCGTGCGAAGCCTTTGCTTTCTTTCAACCGGTGTTTTCCCTTCAAGATATTCGTCGGTTCTCCCTTCCAAGTTGCCTTTGTTTTCCCGCCCTCCCACCCTCTTCTTCCCGGAGCCTGAGTCTGTTTAGAGCATCAATTTCATTCCTACGGAGCCTTTGCAGTCTTCCCTCAATCGTTTCAACCGGTGAATTCTCGTCTCGTTCGTCATTCTTCATCTCTTTTTCTTTTCCGGTGGATTCAATTCAAGTTTTTTTTCGATGTTGATCGTATTCTTTCCCTTGGTTAAAATGGTTTCCCCTTGCTCGTTCGCCTCTCGCCAGTTTATCTTTTTGGAGTGCTCAAGACATCTCAGGAGATTCGTCTGTGTTCCAATTAATTCGAGGTTATCACCTCATTCAAATATTTCAATTGTTCCGGTGCATCATCTATCTGTTCAACATCCCTTTCCAACGGTGTTTTCTCTTCAGTGGGCCCTAACCCACAGGTCTTTTTCCAGGATCTTACCTGACTCTTCTAATTCTCTCGGGATTATTCTCAAACTCATTTCAAGTGTGACGTAAGAATGGATTCCATCAGTCACATGCCTTCTCCAAGATCGATTTCAAATCATTTTAATTGTGGCCTCTACCTCTTTGCTTTTCGTTCCCCCGGAGTGCCTTAACAATTTTGGTGGTGTTTTTTCCGTCGTCATTTGAAGACCGAAGAAGAATTTTTCCTCTAAATCTTGTTTGTTCTCTCGAAGTTTCGTGGTTCTAGCTTCATGTTATCCTCGCGAATTATTCCATTTGTTAGATATTTTTTTCTTACCCATCCGTAGTATGTCAGGAGTTGTTTTCCTATTTTATTTTCACCGGAGGCCATCATTCCAGTTATCGGTCTCTATTTATCCCGGCACTTCGTTCAAATGTTCTTTAATCAGCCCGAGTTCTTCCAGTTCTCTTGTACCTAAATCCCCTCAAGCATATTTGTTCTAATTCTTCTCGGTGATTCATTCTCTTTCACCAGTCATTTTCAATTCTTACGGTGGTTCCTTCAGGATTCCTCTCCCTTTTTTATCATATCAAGCAATTCGTTCCTTCCAAATCTTACCGGTGGTTCATGAAGACTTTCTCAAGTTTTGTGCTATACCCCTCTTAATCTTTTTCAAGAAGAATAAGTAGTGTGAAAAATCCATTGCTTGTCATCAATTTAATTTGATGAAGGATAAGCATACTATAAATCTTATTCTTATTTCATCCAAGAGAGTAATCCCTTCCTTCAGAGTTTGTTCTTGATGAATAAATTCTAGTTCCAAGTGTTTTCATCTTTTCTTTTTCGGAGTTCAAAATTCCTCGGCCATTTCGTCAGAACCTCCATATAAATCATCGCAAGGCTCATCTTATTCTTTCTTCCTTCATTCTATCTCATCATCCTTTTGTCACCGGAGTTCTTCACGGTGGTTCTTCATGACTTAATTCATTCTTCAGGAGTTCATCAAGATCTTGTTGGTGGAGTTCAAGTATCTTTTCTTCTTGCATCTCGAAGTGTATTTAATTCTCCGTATTCTTTTGAAGTGGAGTTTTGCATTTCTTCGTTCTTCTCAGCTATCCAATCATTTCCGTTTGTGGACGGTTATCACCTTATGATCTTGAGATGCTACCTATAAGACCACAACAAGCTTATTCTTTTCGTTGTTGATTTTCTCAACAACTGCGTTTAAACCTTCCTTCTAAAGATGCTTTCAATTTCATTCGTGGCACAAGTTGTCATTTTCTTCTCCGTTCTTTTCATTCAACTCTTTCAATTCTTTCCGGAGGTTTTCTGTCGTGTCTTCATCAAGTATCATTCCATCCTCTCAAGCTCGTGTTCTATTCCTCCATGTTTCAGCCGGAGTGTTGCCTAAATCCTTTCAGTCTTATTCGTTTCTTATCTCGTTCTAACCGGAGTGGCTTCAGAGTCTATCTGATTCCGTGAGCTTTCGATTCTCGTCATTCTCGTTGTTCCTCTCTTCTTCTCGAGTGCTCTCGATTCTTTGCTTCTTCTCTTGCATTTTTATTTCACCTCATCCTTTTTCCCTTCCGTCTCGTTCCTAAGATCTCGGGACGAGATCTCTTGTTAGTGGAGGAGAGCTGTAACGCCCCGGATCCGTTGCGCCAGGTGTCCTCCAGTTACTCGTCGTTGCTGCCATGTCATTTGCTTGTGTGTTGCATTTTGCCATGTCATCATCTGCATTTCATCTGCATGTTTTTCAAAACTTGCATCCGTTCGGGTTCCCCCGGTTCTCTCTATTGTCCGTTCTGAGTCCAACCACACTCGCACGCGCCCGTTGCCCCTCTCAGACCTTGTTTCATGAGCGGGATAAAAAACGTTCTCAGAATGGACCGAGATTTGCCGATTGGCCTTGGTATATCACCGGTAGACCGCCCGTCAAATTTTGTTCCATTTGGAGGTCGTTTGATGCCCCAATGGTTAACCGCGTAGCCCGAAACCCCTCTCTTTTTGCAGCCCAGCCCCTCTTCACCACAGCCCATGAGCCCATCCAAACCCCCTCCATGCTCTCGGTCGTTCGATCACGATCGTGTGGGCGAAAACCGCACCTCATTAGGAGTCTCCTAGCTCCCTCTACCTATAAATATGTGTCCCTCCCCGTCCAAAACACATATGAAACCCTAGCATTCTTCCACCTCCCGCCACCGGACAGATCCCTGCCGCCGGACATGTCTAGCCTCCACCTCACCCCAGCGAATCACACGCTGACACGTCACCTCCTCCGCCGCCGCAGCCAACCGCACCCCGCCACCTGTCGCCGCCGCCTCCCACCACCGTGCGGCCCGCGGGGCCCAGATCTGGCCCGCGCGAGCCCTCGTGCCGCCGCCGCTCGCCCGCCTGGGCCCGATCTCCGCCACCGCCGGGCCCGCGCGAGCCCTCGCGTCGCCGCCGCTTGCCTGCCCGGGCCTAATCTCCGCCGCTGTCGGGCCCGAGCGTCCCGCGCCTCCCCGATCCGCCCGCCGCCCTTCGCCTGCGCCGGCCACCGCGGCCACCGCCTCCTCGTCGGCCCCGCCGCCACCTCCTCGCCGGCCTCTGCGCCGGCCCTCCGCTCCAGCCCCACCGCTCGTGACCGCCCCCGTGCTTGCCCCGCCGCTGCAGTGCTTCGCCGGCGCCGCCCGCGGTCGCCGCCCCAAGCGCCGCCGGAGAAGGCCGGAGCCGAGCCCCGCCGCCGCGCCCTTCGCCGCCCCGGCCTCCTCTTCACCCTATATGGTCGAGGAGCGACCGGATCCGGCTCCCCCGCGCTCCGGCGAGTCCCCATCGATGCCGACCGCCATCTCCCTCCTCTCCGGCCACATCTCCGGCGAACTCCGGCCCTGCATCGTTTTCGTGTGAACCCGAGGTTGACCCCGTTTTTCTTCCAAGTCCCCGTAATTTTGCATTCTGGTGCCAAGTTTGACATGCCATAACTTCTTGCGTGCTGGTCCGTTTTGTGCATGTAATATATCAAAATGTTCATTGGGAGAAGATCCTCATTTTGTTCCATTGTACCATGCTTGTTTGAATCCATATTGATGCCCTAATCATCGTTGCAAGAGTGCTATATTATGTTAACTGTTGTCTGTTAACAGAACTTGGTGATTTGTCTTTTTCATTGCATTTTGTGTATGCATCCTATGAGCTTGATGTCTACATGAGTTTTGAGCTACATCATGCCATCTTTACTATGGTGCAATCCATGTATTTTTTTGAGTCTCGTAGTGAGTGCATAAAGCTCATGAAGTAGGGTACTTGTTGTTGCTGTTTTGCTAGGCTGAATCTGTTATATCATGATGCTATGTAAACCTGCTGCTACAAGTCATCCTGTACATTATCTGGAGTCATTCACTAAGGATGTTTTGTTACAAATGTCATGATCTATCCATCCATGCCTTTTGTTGAATTTATAGCCTGATGTATCTTGTTGTAATCTTGCTCTAAAATTGTTAAAGAATGTTGTTGCCAGCCTGTTAACATTAAGTTCAGTTTTGCCGTGTGTTTTACTAGTGATCCATGCACCCTATGACCATGCTATTGCCATGTTTGGCTTCATAATTATGTCATCTTACTGTTGGTTGCCTTATCATGCCATGTAATGCTCGATGGTGTGTGGTATAAGTTCACCAACATGCCAACTTATCGTTGTTCCTGCCATATACTGTTATTCTGAATCTGTCATATCATTTGCCATGTTTGCATGAATGCTACCATCTTTTCTATTGATCTTTGGAATTAGTTCAGTCAGGGAGTTTTGTTCTTTGTCTTTAGTATTAGTGTTCCATGCCTTTGTTTGCCATGATAAGTTCCTGTAACATGTTGTTTGATAGCTCTAAACATTGCAACCTGATGTTATTTCTGCTAAGTCTGTAAACTGTTATTATTTGCAATCTTGCCATGTCCTTTTGAGCATGTTATAGTGTTTTCTGGAGATAGCTCAGTGTTCATGTTTTGTCATGCTTTACCTGTACTTCATGCCCATGCCTTGTGTTCTTATTTTTGAGGTGTTGTAGCATATTGTTTTGATGCTTGCTAGATGCCTAGTTGCTGTTTTGGACGGATTGTTGTTTTAACTTGTATAGTGTATGTGTTGAACCGTTGCTCCATTTTGAGTGTGCTCTATATGAAACTTGCTTGATTGTGCATGAAGGTTCATATTATCATGTTGCATCCATTTTTTGGGAGTGTTTGCTTGATGTTTGTATGCATTTTGCATCAATGCCATGATTAACAACTTGAACATAAGGTTTATTCAGATCTGGACTTATTTCAAAATTTGCATATGAGGACTTACCGGAATTGTTATATGTTGTTTTTGGACTCATTTAACCTTGCTTTGATGTGTTGTTCTTGTATGTATCATCTCTTTCCATGAGTAGCTTCATGTAGTCTTGTCTTGCATCATACTTGGTTGAGCATCATGTCATGTATATGTGTGGTGTGTTTACCATGTTGTGTGCTTCTTCTCGATAGTTCCTGTTTCGTTGCGATCGTGAGGATTCGTTCGTCTATGCTTGGTTCGGCTTCATCCGTTCATCTTCTTCATGGACTCGTTCTTCTTCCTAGCGGGATTTTAGGCAAGATGACCGTCACCTTGGATCTCATTACTATCATTGCTATGCTAGTTGCTTCGTTATATTGCTATGCTGTGCTACCTATCTTTTGTTCTTCAAGCCTTCCAAATTGCCATGTCAGCCTCTAACCTTTTTCACCCTTCCTAGCAAATCGTTGTTTGGCTATGTTACCGCTTTGCTTAGCACCTCTTATAGCGTTGTTAGTTGCAGGTGAAGTTGAAGATTGCTCCATGATGGACAGGATTATGTTGGGATATCGCAATATCTTTTATTAAATTAATGCATCTATATAATTGGTAAAGGGTGGAAGACTCGGCCTTATGCCTGGTGTTTTATTCCACTCTTGCCGCCCTAGTTTCCGTCATACTGGTGTTATGTTCCTTGATTTTGCGTTCCTTACGCGGTTGGTGATTTATGGGACCCCCTTGACAGCTCGCTTTGAATAAAACTCCTCCAGCAAGGCCCAACCTTGGTTTTACCATTTGCCTCACCACCACCTATACCCTTCCCTTGGGTCGGCCAACCCGAGGGTCATCTTTATTTTAGCCCCCCCCCCCGGGGCCAGTGCTTCTCTAGGTGCTGGTCCGAACCAAGCCGCCTGCAGGGCCCCCTCGGGGAAACTCGAGGTCTGGTTTTACTCGTAGCCTGACTCATCCGGTGTTGCCCTGAGAACGAGATATGTGCAGCTCCTATCGGGATTGTCGGCACAGAGGGAGGCTTTGCTGGTCTTGTTTTACCATTGTCGAAATGTCTTGTAAACCGGGATTCCGAGACTGATCGGGTCTTCCCGGGAGAAGGAATATCCTTCGTTGACCCTGAGAGCTTGTGATGGGCTAAGTTTGGACACCCCTGCAGGGTATAAACTTTCGAGAGTCGTGCCCGCGGTTATGTGGCAGATGAGAATTTGTTAACGTTCAGTTGTAGATTACTTGACACCATATTCGAATTAAAACGCATCAACCGCGTGTGTAGCCGTGATGGTCTCTTTTCGGCGGAGTCCGGGAAGTGAACACGGTTTTGGGTTATGTTTGACGTAAGTAGGAGTTTAGGATCACTTCTTGATCATTGCTAGCTTCACGACCGTTCCGTTTGCTCTCTTCTCGCTCTTATTTGCGTATGTTAGCCACCATATATGCTTAGTCGCTGCTGCAACCTCACCACTTTACCCCTTCCTTACCCCTTAAGCTTTGCTAGTCTTGATACCCATGGTAATGGGATTGCTGAGTCCTCGTGGCTCACAGATTACTACAACAACATTTACAGGTACAGGTTATGCGATGATCATGACGCGAGAGTGATGTTTGCTTGTTTTGGAGTTCTTCTTCTGCTTCTTGTTTGATCAGGGGATAGGTTCCAGGTCGGCAGCCTGGGCTAGCAGGGTGGATGTCGTTTGAGTTTCTGTTCGTATTCCATCCGTAGTCTCTTATGTATGATGATGTTGTATTCATGTGGCATTGTATGCCTTTGGTATGTATCCCCAACTATTATGTAATGGTACGATGTAATGATATCCACCTTGCAAAAGCGTCTCCAATATGCGCTTCTATCCTTGGTGGGACCTTCGAGTTCCTTTAGGACAGGGTCGCATATTGGGCGTGACACCCCACATCAGCAACTTCCCAGAAATACAAATCACATGAATCTTCCCTTTTCTGCACGAATCAAATTGGAAGATCATCAACCAAACTATTAAAAAAATCAGCAATTGTAAGCAGCAGAACAACACTTAAACATATTATTACCCCATGATTCCGGCATTTGTAGAAGACTCGACCAGGGTTGAGGATTGTGGTTGAGACGCGATGGATGACTCTGCATGATTTGCAGCAGTGGCACCACACCAACGGCAGCGGGTTGCGATGAGCAACCGGCTGCGGTGCGTGTGTCGGCGGGGGTGTGATGAGACCCACAGGCGATGGTACGGGTGGCGACTTGGCGCATATCTGGTTGTTGCCTGCTGAAGAGCAGGTCGACGAGCAGCCAGTGGACATGGTTGCTGCGGCCAGAGCTTCTGATGCTACGCAGAGTAAGTAGAGAAGAGGAGAAGCGAACGTTGGATATGTCAGTTTCATTACTTGTAGAGTAGCATAGCACCATATATAGTCATAGTCTAGGTTTGGATTCGAATCAGTTGTCGTGGTCCTAAGACTGATAGTAGAAAGGGGGGTAGGTATGGAGAGGCAAGATATTAGCTATGGTGAAGGTGTACACACGAGGTTTACGAGTTCAGGCCCTTCTCGGTGGAAGTAACAGCCCTACGTCTTGGTGCCCGGAGGCGGTCGATTGGATTATGTGTGTTGTATTACAAGGGGTGCGAACCCTTGTGCCAGAGGAGGATGGTGGCTTATATAGAGTGCGCCAGGACCCTCTCCCACCTCCATTACAAGGGACTTAATGTACATAAAGTATGGGCGTTACTCGTAACGTCGGCCTTAAGTGCTATTAATGATCTTAAAGACTACAGAGTGAATCCCTGACCGTTATAGCATTGAGTGACTCCTGGTCTTCGGTATGGTCGAATGACTCTCCATATGGTTGAGTGACGGTAGGGAGGAAGATCTCCGAGTGATGTGGCTGTCGAGTGGATTGCACTCAACGTGTACAACCGGGGCTCTCCTGTTGTCTCTTCATCCTTTTATCTTCCAGGGTAGTGACCTTGGGTAGGACGTATAGGTCAGGCCTATGACCCTACCCCAGGTCCGTATCCTCGTCAGTATCCCCCGAATGGATTAAGGTGCGAGTAGAAAGTAGGTCGAAGTTGAACCTGCTCCGAGCTTCGTGCCTTCGCGAGTGTTTCCTGCAAGACCGAATGCCCGCGTTGGTACTTCGGCATCGACTCAGTCGCCTTGATCCATTGAGAGAGCTGTCAACTGATCTGGTGTCCTCACGTGTCGAGCGCTGTGTCAGAGCGCGAGATCTTGGGCGCGATTGTCTGCGGTGTATCCCGGATTTCGCGGGATACAAAATTTCGGGGAAGCGCACGGGCCGGAGAGCGCCGAAATGGGCGGTCCGGATAAGTAGCGATGCCTTGATTACAGCGCCGCCTTTTTCGCCATGTACACTGCGCGCAACTGTTGCAGGATTTGACGGGATTGCCCGGTCCCACGCGTCAGTCACTCGGAAGTGACCCTTTATAAGGTGACGGGCCAAGGTGCTTGCACTATGCATGCCAGCTCCTCCTTCTTTCTCCTCCGCGTCTCCACCGCATCCAGCGCCTACGCTCTTGACGCCGCTGCTCCTCTACCATGGTGAAGGACAAGATGGCGGCGCTAAAGCGCGCCAAGAAGGCGACGGGGGCGGCGAAGGGCAAGAAGTAAAGCCGCGGATCATCGTCGCGAGCGGGGCTGCCGCCGGGCTGGATCTAGGGCGATTGGATCCGGTCTTCGGTCCGGCAGGAGGATCTAGCCGAACTGGAGGAGTCCGGGCTGATTGCCAAGGGAGCGGCGAGGCTGCTGAAGGGGGAGACGGAACCACAACCTCGACCGGGTGAGTGCGTTCTGCTTGCCACTCATGTCGACCGGGGTTTCTCGCTCCCTCCACACCCTTTCTTCCGGGGATTTTTGAACTTCTTTGGTGCTCAACTCCACCACTTTTGTCCCAACACCATCACGTACCTAGCTGTGTTTGTATCGATGTGCGAGAACTTCTTAGGGTGTTGACCGCATTGGGGTCTCTTCAAACACATCTTCACCATTCGTTCTCAGTCGGTAAAAAAGGCGAAGTCGAGTGACTCGAAAACCCACGTCATCCAGATGTGCGGGGGTTTAGGTACCCAAAAGAGGAATAGGAGTGCTTTCCCCGCTGTGACTCTTCCTGAATCTGTTAGGGGTTGGCAGTCATCCTAGTTCTACTGCCAGGACGTTGCGGCTCCAGGTCAGTCGACCGGTCTTCCTCCCTTCTCATTCGACCGTGTTCAGACTCCTGCTCCACTGAAAGTAACCACTACTGAGACCGTGGAGACGAGGATGTTGGTGGACTGAGTGTTACCGGCCTGGATTTGCTGGAAGTGTTCCTCAGTCGGCGCATCTAGCCTCTCCAGGCTCGCGATCACCCGATGTGGTTGTATTCCAGACCGGATGACACCGCTCGGGTCCATCCAGAAGAAGTGCTGCCCGAAACCATAGCTTTGTGGTTGAAGGGCATCACAGGCAACCAAGATAACCCTAGAGGATCCAGGCGAGTTGCCCCTTTTGGTGGCGACAACCCGCCCGACAAGGTACACCCTTTGTTCCGGCTGTTTCCCGCTCGCGTTCCGACTGTACTTGATGTTGGCTAACTCTTGCTCGATCGGTTTGCTTTGCAGGTATTCACTGAGATGCATTCAATGCCCAACGGTGAACAGGCTTTGGTGCGGGACCAGGAGGGCGAGGACAGTGCTGAGGAGAGTGGTGAGTGGGAGTCTCCGGGAGAAGAGGAGGAGGAGGAGAGCGAGGAGTCGGACGAGAAGGAAGACATCGACTCGCTGCCGCGTTCTGAACATCGATCCAAACAGCAGCATGATCCGTCTGGCGGGCGTGGGAAAAGTGTGGCTCCGAGTGCCGCTACTTAGAAGCGCACTCGGACATCGAATCCGGAGCCGGCGGAGAAGGTGGCCAAGCAGCCTAAAGTCGCTCCTCCCAAGGCTCAGAAGACATTGCCACGGATCCAGATGGATGTCCCTGTTGCTTCGGGGTGAGTATCTCGTTTGCATTTTCGTAGGTCGACTGAAGATTTTCTTGTTCTGACCAACCAATCCATGTGTCTTTCCAGTCCCACCTCTGCTACCACTGACATGGACATTGACAAGGCGCCAGGAGATGAAGAGGCCACCTCACGAGTTGGTAAGTCTGATCGACCAAGCCTCGTTGAGTTAAGTAGATCATCAATCGGCAGAGTTTCTGACATTTCTCTCTTTCTATAGTTCTGCAAGAAGTTGTCGTGCTCCCTGATGACAAAGAAGAGGCACCTCTACAGGAGAGGAGGAGGAGGAGTGGAAGCTCTGGCAGGAGGAGGCTTGAAGTTCAGGTCCCTCAGTCGACATCGATGCTCGAGGCGGTGGTCGAATGCTCCGGAGAGCATGTTCGGACCAGCGTCACATTAGCCAGCCCGCTGACGACTGATCGTCTGGCGGGCTCGACTGCTCCGACTCTTGCTGCTCCAGTACAACTTCACGCCTCTGACTCAGACACTGCTCAAGCTGCTCTGCAACCATCACTTTTTGCTGCGTATCAGACTCCGGATGACTCGTAGAGTGCATCTAGGGAAGATCTTCTCCAGGTGAACCTTGCCATGGAGCAGGTGAAGGTGGTGCACGAGGCTAGCCAGGTGGCCTACAATGCCAGTACTGCCCTTCAGGCCAATGTTCAGGTCAGCAAGACTCCGACTGACTTTTCGAATGTTGTCTTATATCTGATCACCCACTGGGGTGTTTTGTTGCTTAGAGCCTGGAAAATTTTCCATGCCACTCGACTTGAGTTGAATCTTAGTAGGCTTTCTGAACTAGTGGGGGCACGCAGAGTGCACCCACTGGGTGTAGTCCCCGAGACCATGGTCGATTGCTGGCAGTCGACTAAGGTCTTAGAATATATTTTTTTTGAACTCACGCTGGGCGGACCCTGCTGAGTATTGATCTGAACCAGTGGGGGCACGCTAAGTGCACCCACTGGGTGTAGTCCCCGAGACTACTTGTTGGATATTTGATTCGACAGTAGTCTTAGAGTAGCTTTTCTCTGTCGATGCCCTTTATGTTTGTCGACTGACATGTCACTTTTGCTGACTGTAGAGGTCTTGTGATCTTGGAGCTCATCTTTCGGAGTTAAAGAAGAAGCATATCAGCGTTGAACTTGACCTTGAACTTGCCAAGAAGAATCTCAAGACTGCTCAAGAAGAGACGACTATCATGGGAGGTAACCATTTGACCGTCTTCTTAGTAGACTTTCCACTACTTTCCATTCAATCTCTTAGAATCGAGTGACTTCACATAAGCAGATGTGTGTAGTGAAAACTGCCAACTTCAGGCTCGTTTGAAGAGTGTTGTTTCTTTAGAGAGAATGAAGGAGGCATTGGAGAAGAAGGACCTGGACCTTGTTATTGCTCAAAAAGAAGCTCGTGAGAAGACGACGCTTGCGGACCAGAAGCTGGCTTCAGTCAACAAGTTGGAGGATGAGAATGCGAAGTTGAAGATGGCCGTCTCGGACGCCAATCGGGAAGTCGAGCAACTGAGGAAGGACAAGGAGAACATGACCACTAAAGTCGGTGGTCTCAGGGACAAGACGGGCAAGCTAGAGTCACATTTGGAACAACTTGCGGCGAAGCTTGTCTTGAAGCTTGAAGGTATGACTGTTCAGTTAGATAACTGTCGTCGACTGAAATTTGCAATACTGTCGACTCATTGTTTTTTGTGATGGAACAGAACTCTGTCAGGACTTTGAAGCTGAAATCGGACGGGTCGAGACAGGTCTCGACCCCATCAACTGTCCCGTAAAAGATGAAGTTGCGATGAACTTGCTTCAACTCGAATCACGCTTGAACAGCGCAATCGACTATCTGGCTCGGCTGAAGGCCGGATGGCCCGAGCGGACGCCGAACTCTGGCCTCAGGCAGAACTTCCTCAAAGTCTCGAGTCGCTGATGACTCGACTCAACCAAATCCCTAACCAAGTGCAAGAGTGGAAGAAATCTTCTGCCCGATGTGGCGCTGACGTCGCCTTGTCACTGGTTTGCGTGCACTGCAAGGAGGCTAAAGAAGAGAAGCTGGCGGCCCTCAAGGTGGCGAATACGAAGAAGCACTCTTTCCAGGACTTCATGGACACCTTCCTCGAGGCAGCTACCCGCATTGCCGATAGCATTGATCTTGACAGCTTCTACGATCTGTCCAGCCCTTCTCCTGTCGAGTGACGGAAAAAACATTATGCTTCACTTTTATTTGCCTTGGAATGCCGAGTGATTCTGTAATCGTTAAAACTCCTACGGGCCTGACACCCGAGCACTTTTAATCTGCGGTTAGGAACTTCTGGATTTGTCTTTGAATATGTTGGTTCACCTTCGAGTGGAATCTGTTCTTTTCTTGGATCGGTCTCTGTTTGTTTGGCGCAGGTGTTGGAGAGGGATCAGCAGTCGAATCAGTTGGACGAGCCTTGGGCAGCATTGATCAGCTCATCAGCAAGGTACTCAGCAATGGTCTTGATGTTCCTGTCATCAGCAAAGGGCCAACCGTCGGGTGGGTGCACACAATCTCGTCCTTCTTCTTGACGGTGCAGCCCCCGTGGGGGGAGGGGGCAGTGGCGTCATGGTCGACCTGCAACCCCGCTCACCACTCGGTAGGATTTTTCGGACTTAGGCGAGTACTGGATTGCGGCTAAGCCTCCGAATGGGAGGGCCGCCCACCACTCGGTAGGATTTCTCAAACTTAGGCGAGTACTGGACTGCAGCTAAGCCCCCGAATGGGAGGGCTGCTCACCACTCGGAAGGATTTTTCAAACTTAGGCAAGTAATGGACTGCAGCTAAGCCCCCGAGTGGGAGGATTGTTGACCACTCAGTAGGATTTTTCAAACTTAGGCGGGTACTGTACTGCAGCTAAGCCCCCGAGTGGGAGGATTGCTCACCACTCGGTAGGATTTTTCAAACTTAGGCG
>NC_041381.1:168488678-168499288 GCF_002162155.2 Triticum dicoccoides
CTAAGCCCCCGAGTGAGAGGCAGACTCACCACTCGGTAGGATTTTCATTACTTAGGCGAGTACTGGACTGCAGCTAAGCTCCCGAGTGAGAGGCAGACTCACCACTCGGTGGAATTTTCATTACTTAGGCGAGTACTGGACTGCAGCTAAGCCCCCGAGTGAGAGGCAGACTCACCACTCGGTGGGATTTTCATTACTTAGGTGAGTACTGGACTGCAGCTAAGCCCCCGAGTGATAGGCAGGCTCACCACTCGGTAGGATTTTTATCAGTTCATCTTAGGCGAAATAGATTTGCAGCTAAGCCCCCAAGTGAGAGGCGGACTCACTACTCGGTAGGATTTCTCAAACAGATTCGTAGCTAAGGCGACACATACAAAAGAAATAAACAACAATCATTCGGAAGACTGGAAAATTATGTCTTTTGATAATCAAACTAAGAGGTACTTCTTATTACATCTCGCCAGTCTAAATACTTAAGAGTAAAAAGGGTGGAGCAGTTCCGCATTCCAGGCGCGTGGTTCATCTTTGTTGTGCTCGACGTTGAAGAGACGATATGCTCCGTTATGGAGCACCTTGGTGACGATGAAAGGGCCTTCCCAAGCGGGGGCGAGCTTATGTGGCTTCTTGTGGTCCACTCGAAGAACCAAGTCCCCTTCCTGGAATGCTCGACCCCTTACATTCCTGGCGTGGAATCGACGCAAGTCTTGTTGATAAATGGTCGACCGGATCAAGGCCATCTCTCTTTCTTCCTCCGGGAGGTCGACTGCATCTTGTCAGGCTTGCTCTGCTTCCTCTTCTGAGAAGAGTTCGATTCGAGGAGCGTTGTGGAGCAAATCGCTCGACAAAATGCCTTCGGCTCTGTAGACTAAAAAGAATGGAGTCTGTCCAGTCGACCGATTGGGAGCTGTCCTCAGCCCCCAAAGCACTGATGGGAGCTCATCGACCCAAGCTCCTGCCGCGTGCTTGAGGTCACGCATCAACCGGGGCTTCGGTCCTTTGAGAATCAATCCATGTGCTCTCTCAGCCTGCCCATTCGATTGAGGATGGGCGACCGAAGCGTAATCGATCCTCGTGCCTTGGGAAGCACAAAAGGCTCTGATATCATCAGAGTCGAAGTTCGACCATTGTCAGTGATGATGTTGTGCGGTACGCCATATTTGAATATCAATTCTCTGCTGAAACTCACAGCAGTACTCGCTTCAAGGTTTTTAATGGGCTTGGCTACGATCCACTTGGTAAACTTGTTGATTGCTACTAGCACATGGGTAAACCCGCTCCTGCCGGTCCTCAGGGGTCCAACCATGTCCAATCCCCAAACAGCGAAAGGCCAGACGAGTGGAATGGTCTTCAGAGCTGATGCAGGTTTATGGGACATGTTGGAGTAAAACTGACAGCCTTCACACTTGTCCACTATTTCTTCTGCCATCTCATTGGCATGTGGCTAGTAAAACCTGGCTCTGTATGCTTTGGCCACGATGGTCCGAGAGGACGCATGGTGACCACAGGTCCCCGAGTGAATATCATTGAGGATCAATCGGCCTTCTTCTGGCATGATGCACTTCTGGTAGATCCCAGTTACACTTTCTTTGAACAACTGACCTTTTATCACAGTAAAGGCTTTAGACCGTTGGACGATCTGTCGAGCCTCTTCTTCATCCTCTGGGGCTTCTTTCCTAAGGATGTATGCAATTTATGGCACTGTCCAGTCGGGAGTGATGACCAAAACCTCCATGACTAAGTCGACCACGGCTAGGATTTCGACTTCAGTCGGATCTGTGGCACTCTTGGGCTGTGGTGATTCTTCGGTGAAAGGATCTTCCTGAGCTGAAGGTGAATGAATATGTTCCAAAAACACATTTTGGGGAAGGGCCTCTCTCTTTGATCCTATCTTTGCCAACTCATCTGCAGCTTGATTTTTCAGTCGGGGTATATGGTGAAGCTCCAAACCTTCAAACTTCTTTTCCAGCTTTCTTACTGCATTGCAATAACGAGTCATGGTTGGGCTCCTGACATCCCATTCCTTCATCACCTGATTAACCACCAAATCTGAGTCGCCGTAGACCATAAGGCAACGGACACCGAGTGAAATGGCCATACGCAACCCGTATAAAAGTGCTTCATATTCGGCTTCATTATTGGAGGAATCAAAATGAATCTGGAGAACATAACTAAGCTTGTCTCCACGGGGGGGATACCAATACTACCCCAGCACCTGAACCATTTAGCACCTTGGAGCCATCAAAGAACATAATCCAATGCTCCGAGTGAACCTGAGTCGGCAATTGCTTCTCAATCCACTCGGCAAGGAAATCTGCGATTGCTTGGGACTTGATAGCTTTCTTTGCCTTGAACTTGATATCCAATGGAAGGAGTTCAATCGCCCATTTTGCCACTCGACCAGTTGCATCTCTGTTATTCAGAATTTCAGATAGTGGCGCGTCGCTGACGACTGTAATGGACTGGTCAGAGAAATAATGCACAACCGTCTTCATGGTCATGTATATTCCATAGACAAGCTTCTGATAATGTGGATATCGTTGCTTGGATGGAGTCAAAACTTCAAAGAGATAATAGACTGGGCGTTGAACCTTATAAGCTTTTCCTTCTTCTTCTCGCTCGACCGTGAGTACTGTACTGGCAACTTGTCCAATGGCTGCAATGTAAAGCAGTAAAGGCTCTTTGCTGATTGGCGCAGCGAGCACCGGCTGGGTGGAAAGTAGGGTTTTGAGCTCTGCAAATGCTGCATCAGCTTCTTCAGTCCACTCGAACATATCAGATTTCTTCATCAGTTGGTAAAGAGGCAAGGCCTTTTCACTGAGATGAGAAATGAATAGACTCAGAGCCGCGAAACAACCAGTCAGCTTTTGAACGTCATGCACTCGCATGGGGCGTTTCATTTGGAGGATGGTATCAACTTTATCTGGATTGGCATCGACCCCTCGTTCGGAAACGAGAAAACCGAGTAACTTTCCTCCTGGAACTCCGAACGTGCACTTTGGCGGATTAAGCTTGATATTGTACCTCCTCAGGTTGGCAAAGGTTTCTGCAAGGTCAGTCAATAGGTCGGAACCTTTGCGAGACTTGACCACAAAGTCATCCATGTATGCTTCCACATTCCGACTGATTTGAGTGAGCAGGAACTTCTGAATCATTCTCATGAATGTGGTTCCAGCATTTTTCAAACCAAAAGGCATGGTGACATAGCAAAAGCACCCGAATGGGGTGATGAAAGCTGTTTTTATTTCATTGGGACCATAAAGTCGGATCTGATAATATCCGGAATATGCATCTAAGAAAGACAAGCGCTTGCATCCCGCAGTTGAGTCAACAATCTGATCGATGCGAGGGAGAGGGAAGTGATATTTCGGGCAGGCCCGATTGATATGCTTGAAATCAATGCACATACGAAGTGAATCATCCTTCTTAGGAACCATGACTACATTGGCTAACCACTCGGAGTGGTAGATTTCACGGATGAACACTGCTGCCAATAGTCGAGCCACTTCTTCGCTAATTGCTTTCCTCTTCTGCACGGCGGACCGCCGAAGGTGCTCTTTGACGGGTTTTACCTTGGGGTCAACACGCAAACAGTGCTCAGCCAGTCCCCTGGGTACACCTGGCATGTCAGAAGGTCTCCATGCAAAGATGTCCCAGTTCTCACGGAGGAACTGGACGAGCGCTTCTTCCTATTTGTTGTCGAGTGTTGTTGATATATGAGTTGGTGCAGCATTGGGATCTGTCAGGTGAATATGAACCGGCTTCGTCTCACCAGTCGACTAAAATTCGGAATTTGTGGCAGGCTTCTTGGCTTGGAGCAAGTCGCTCGGATCTGCATTCTTTTGATACTCTTGGAATTCAACAGCTGCCATATATGCATCGGTGATTTTGGAACCTTTCTGGAAACATTCCTCAGCCTTTTGCCGATTGCCAGTAACTGTGAACACACCTTTGGGGCCAGGCATCTTCAGTTTGAGGTACACATAACATGGTCGAGCCATAAAACGTGCATAGGCTATCCTACCCAGAATGGCATGATAGGCACTCTGGAAATCCACAACTTCAAATGTCAACTTCTCCTTACGGTAATGCTTGGAATCCCCGAAAACCACGTCGAGGGCGATCTGGCCGAGTGATTCGGCTTTCTTTCCAGGGATAACACCATGAAAACTCATGTTGCTCTCGCTAAGTTTGGACATCGAAATGCCCATCCCCTTCAAGGTTTCAGCGTAAAGGATGTTCAGACCACTGCCACCGTCCATCAGTACTTTGGTCAGTCGAGTGCCCCCAACCACGGGGTCGACCACCAGTGCTTGCCTCCCAGGGGTGGCCACACGAGCAGGATGGTCAGACCGGTCGAACGTGATGGCTGTCTGAGACCATCTCAGGTATGTGGTCGTCGCCGCCGGAGCAACCATATTTACTTCTCTGTTGATGACCTTCAATCGACTCTTGCTCTCAACATCAGCAAAAATCATCAGAGTGGAATTGACTTTGGGATAACCATCGTCTTCCTCTTCATCCTCATCTTTGTCCGACTCTTTCTCCTTCTCATTGGGATGTTTCTCTCGGAACTGTTGGATCAGGAGTCGACATTGTCAAGTGGTATGCTTCGGGTAAATCAGATTACGTACTTCATCTTTCTTCGTGTGGATGTGACATGGAAAATCTAGCACATCTTTCCCTGCTTGATCCTTTACCTTCTTAGGGGGCCAGGGCCCCTTAGGTTTTCCCTTAAACTTTCCTTGAGTCACTGCTGCAATCTCTCCAGGTGCTGCTAGTTCGGCTTTGCGCTTCTGTTTCCGACTGGAGTTGCCCCCACCGGCCTCTTGGCCGATTGGTTTGCTCTTCCCGCTACAGAGACGATCCTCTTCTTCTCCATTAGCGTATCGGGTTGCTATCTCCATCATCTGAGTCAAAGTCATATCCCCAGTCCGACCGAATTTCAAGACCAACTCTCTGTATTAGACGCCTTCCTTGAAAGCGCACACTTCCTGATGCTCTGAAACATTTTCGATGGTGTGATGCAAAGTGGACCACCTCTGGATAAAATCCCTCAAGGTCTCACTCGGCTTCTGAACACAATGCTGCAACTCGGTCAATCCCGCTGGTCGTTTGCAAGTGCCTTCGAAAGTTCTAACGAACACTCGAGCCAGTTCCTCCCAACTGTATATACTGCTCGGAGCCAACTGAGTCAACCATGCTCGAGCTGACCCTTCCAACATCAGAGGGAGATGTTTCATCGCAACCTCATCGTTTTCACCGCCAATCTATACAGCCACTCGGTAATCTTCAAGCCAAGTTTCAGGCTTAGATTCGCCGGTGAACTTACTGACTCCGGACGCCAACCTGAAGTTGGGAGGAATCACTGCTGCCTTGATGGCCCTGCTAAAACACTTGGGACCAGAAACATGCACTCGGCTGCCACTCGGACGATCTCTGCCAGGGTCTTCTCTGTGTGCTCTGTTCCGGTCGACCAAACCTTGAACAAGGATAGACCTCGCGTTGAAGCCCGGTTCCCTTGGGTCGACTGAAGCCCTGCGCTCACCACTATGACGGCGCCTGTCATCGTTCCACCGAGGCACATACAACGCACTCCTCGGGGGAGGCGTGGGTCCTCGATGGCGATTGTCACGGTCGAGTGGATGATCATACTGCCCACGGCCTTCACGCCCCGGAGGCGATCTTGGGCTGTGAGCCGAATGAACCGTGTCCGCTGCAATGGATCTGCTGTGAATCCTATTCCACAACTGAGATACTGTTGTGTTTTGCTCTCCTGCTGCCCTGAGCAGGGCCCGGATCTGCATCAATCATCTGCCAGCCTCTGACTGGGAAGGTTGGATCGACTCTGCTATGCAGACCATAGCTGTGAGATTCTGAATCGAAGTGCGGTATACCTTAGGTGGAGGCAGAAAAAGCTGTCACCGACTGGACTCATGGATCCGCTCCTGAGCGCGCTCGTCGAGAGCACGCTGAAGGTTATCCAGTCGAGTGCGCTCAGCCAAATTAGCCAAGCGCACCTCCTCCAAGGCCCGAGCCTCGGGGGTTTCTCCAACGATGGGCGTGTGGAGTGCATCCATGTTGCGGCGATGAAGTTCTTCCCTCTACTGCGAAGAGAGGGGCTCCGGTCGGTACTCCTCATGGACGTGTGACGGATCGCCACCCCCATCTCTGCCGCCTTCACGGTGGAAACCGGGCGGGCTGTGAGGCCCATCGACCATCAAGACCTCGACCGCAGGGTCGCTGCTATCGCACTCGGATGCGGTCTCCACGGAGCCAGTCGACAGGTCGGACAGGCCATGGAGAGTTTCATCGGGCTCGATTGCCGCGACTTGATGGGTGGTCGAACACCGAGTGTTGGGGATATAACTACTGAGTGTAAACCGCCCAGGAGGGGCGGGTTCACCCTTAACTATATTCAAGCCCATGAAGACCAAGAAGATGGCATTTCACTGATGAAGCTTAGAGGCCCAGAGCCCAAAGGCGGATTAGGGCCCATAGTGGTAAACCGCCATGGTTGTATAACTTGTATTGTAAGTTAGGAAGGGAGAGATCGGGCTGGACACTTGTATGAGCCGGCCTCGGGACTCTGTAAACCGGCCGGGCGTCAACCTATGTACATATAGGGATGACCCGGTGACGGTTCAGGGACAAGAAACAACAACTCGAGAGCCAGGCATAGCATGTTTGCTCCCTGGCAATCGAGACCCCAATAATTCCATCACAACTAGACGTAGGCTTTTACCTTCATCGTAAGGGGCCGAACTAGTATAAAACTCTCGTGTCCTTTGTTCGGTTTAACCCCTTTAAGCTAACCAGTCGCGATGGCTCCACGACTAAGTCCTTTCACGAGGACATCTAACGTGTTAATTCCACGACAGTTGGCGCCCACCGTGGGGCTATCACACGATGGTTTTGAGTTCTTGAAGGGCAGCTTTGAAGGACTCAAAGGGTATGCGGTTGGCCGAATGACCAAGAGTCGTCACGGCAAGTTCTACATCGACGATGCAGGCTGGGGCCCCAACGCCGGCTCAATCGAGTACGGGTACCGGGTCCCCTTCGGAGGAATTCACGTCTTCATCGGCAAGATCGGTGAACCGGGCCCTGAGCCAGACATATGCACCGACCTCGTCGAGATGGCTCAGCGTGCGAGTCCTGCCAGGATTTAGCCCACCATGAAGCGTGCGTTTGTAGGATGTGTCCATTGGATCGGATCTGAACAGGTGTCTGAAGGTGAGACGGCCGTTTATTCCGATGGCGAGTCATCTACCGGTGAAACCGAGTCCCTGTACCAAGTTCATGATGATTTGTTCGAAGGGTATTCTGATGGTACTAGTATTCTGGAGTTTCTTGAACCGCCAAACCGAGTCGTAATCTTCATGGCCGGTACACAGCCAGCCTTGCAAAACTCTACTGCAGCGGCATTGGGTTCCGGATCAGCAGCTGGGGCAGGAGGCCCCGCGCGCCGGCCGGCTCAAGTTCTGTCCGGTTTGTTGGACGCCTGGACGATGTTATTGGCCACAGCAATTACCCCGGAGACTCAAGATCGGCATAATACGGAGGTCACTAAGCTACGGGATCAGATAACGCAGGCCAAGGAGGACTTGGCGGCTGAGGAAACCAGGATGGCTGAGGAACGGGCCGCTTTAGACGCCCAGGCGCAGAGGATTCGGGCCGAAAATTATCGACTTTTGCTGGATCAGAACGCCTCGAATGAATTATTAAGGAGGAGACATCAGTCTCGCTTGCCAGCGGATTACAATGCGATGAATCTCTTCAACACGCCAGGGGAAGGAACCAGCAATCCGGCAGCAATAAACCGGACTATCGTGCCAAGGACCGGAGCGCCGGATCAACCTCAGGTGATGGGACCACCCCGACGAACACACAACCCGCCGCAATACACAACACCCCCGTCGGGTCACTTCTCTACTCCTTTGGACAACATGATAGCTGCAGCATCCCGGCTGGTGGCTATTTCGATGGAGGGTGAGTCGCCAACGGCGGTTGAGGCGCGGCAGGCCAGGGATCTTCTTCAAACTACTATGGTGCAGCAGCAGGCTTACTCATACAGCCGAGACAGGATTCACTCGACCCCCCGTCCGAGCAAAAGCTATAGAAGGCACATAGATGAACCAGAGGTGTCCAGCAGTGCGCGGCGCCGTAATGCCCCTTAAGGGCCCAATCCGGTGCGCGGTGAGGTAAATGCTCAAGACGTGGTGGATAATGGCAGAGCATGAAGGGAGGCCGCTTTAGCAGCACAATATGCGGGTCGTTATCAACCCGCCCCGGTTCACACAGCAGCGTCAGTAGACCGAGGCATTGGGCTTGCCTTCAGCTCCTGGGGAGTGTCGTGTCTCATTCCGGCTCTTCGTAATGTGCGACTGCCTAAGGATTTCAAGGGTTCGCGTAAGGTACCTAATTACACCGCCGATCAACCTCCCGAGGCGTGGGTTGAAAGTTATGAGATGGCAATGGAGATGCTGGATGTGGATGAAGCGGCCTGTGCAAAATACTTCACAATGATGTTGGAAGGGACAACCCGTACTTGGTTGAAGAACTTACCAGCCAACTCCATCGAGTCATGGGACCAATTGAAGGCCTGGTTTATAGCAAACTTCAAGGATACCTGCAAACAACATATGTCCATTGTGGATCTGGATGCCTGTGTTCAAGGAGAGAACGAGTCAACAACTCATTGGGTGCGTCGGGTTTCAGAAGTCTTGCATTCGTCAGACCGTATTAATGCTGGCCAAGCAATCATAACATTGGAGCGTAATTGTCGGTTTAAGTCACTAAAGATGAAGTTGGGACGGCTCAAACGCCACTGCAATGACATGGGAACACTTATGGCAGCCTTGGTTAAATATGTCGATTCTGATAATACCAAGGATCCTGATTCTGATGAGGAGAAACCAGAGAAGGGAAACAAGAACGGCGGTGCAAAGGGACAGCAGCACAACCAAGGGAGCCATGGGAATAATGGTAAGCGCAAAGCAGATAATTCAGATTTTGTGGCTAACACCAATATGCAGCGTCGTAAAGGTAAACCGCCCCAGCGTGGTGGAGGTATGAATCTAGAGCGTCTGTTAAACCAGCCCTGCCCGAAGCACGAAACCAAGGAGGTTCCAGCAACACATCTTTGGGAGGATTGTTTCATTATGAAGGAGTTCAAAAACTCTGATCTCTTCTGGTATGATCAGGGACCTTCTGGCGGTTCAGGTCCAGGTTTTCATGGTGGCGGCGGTTCAAACTCTGGATTTCAGAATAATCAGGGCAACCAGAACAACCAAGGTGGCAATAACCAACAGAATAATCAGAGGAATCAGCAGCAATAAGGTTTTCAGAGTCACCCAAAGCAGTTGAATGGTGGGCAGTATCATGTGTTCACTACTAGCTTGTGTTGGAAATACGCCCTAGAGGCAATAATAAAAGGATTATTATTATATTTCCTTGTTCATGATAATTGTCTTTTATTCATGCTATAATTGTATTATCCAGAAATCGTAATACACGTGTGAATACTTAGACCACAACATGTCCCTAGTAAGCCTCTAGTTGACTAGCTCGTTGATCAACAGATAGTCATGGTTTCCTGACTATGGACATTGGATGTCATTGATAACGGATCACATCATTAGGAGAATGATGTGATGGACAAGACCCAATCCTAAGCATAGCACAAAGATCGTGTAGTTCGTTTGCTAGAGCTTTTCCAATGTCAAGTATCTTTTCCTTAGACCATGAGATCGTGTAACTCCCGGATACCGTAGGAGTGCTTTGGGTGTACCAAACATCACAACGTAACTGGGTGACTATAAAGGTGCACTACAGGTATCTCCGAAAGTGTCTGTTGGGTTGACACGGATCGAGACTCAGATTTGTCACTCCATATGACGGAGAGGTATCTCTGGGCCCACTCGGTAATGCATCATCATAATGAGCTCAAAGTGACCAAGTGTCTGGTCACGGGATCATGCATTACGGTACGAGTAAAGTGACTTGCCGGTAACGAGATTGAACGAGGTATTGGGATACCGACGATCGAATCTCGGGCAAGTAACATACCGATTGACAAAGGGAATTGTATACGGGGTTGCTTGAATCCTCGACATCGTGGTTCATTCGATGAGATCATCGAGGAGTATGTGGGAGCCAACATGGGTGTCCAGATCCCACTGTTGGTTATTGACCGGAGAGCCATCTCGGTCATGTCTACATGTCTCCCGAACCCGTAGGGTCTACACACTTAAGGTTCGGTGATGCTAGGGTTGTATGAATATGAGTATGCAGCAAACCTAAAGTTGTTCGAAGTCCCGGATGAGATCCCGGACGTCACGGGGAGTTCCGGAATGGTCCAGAGGTAAAGAATTATATATCGGAAGTCGAGTTTCGGCCATCGGGAAAGTTTCGGGGTCCACCGGTATTGTACCGAGACCACCGGAAGGGTCCCGGGGGTCCACCGGGTGGTGCCACCTATCCCGGAGGGCCCCATGAGCTGAAGTGGGAGGGGAACCAGCCCCTAGTGGGCTGGTGCGCCCCCCCCCCCTGGCCCCCCCTCTGTGCCTAGGGTTGGGAACCCTAGGGGAGGGGGCGCCTCCACTTGCCTTGGG
>NC_041381.1:168499642-168541305 GCF_002162155.2 Triticum dicoccoides
TAAAGATCCCATCTCTAGGGGCGGTGCCCCCCTGGGGTCCCTATCTAAATAGGGGGGGTGGGAGGGCAGCCGCACCCAACACCCTGGCGCCTCCCTCCCCTCCCTGCTACACCTCCTTCTCTCGCAGAAGCTCGGCGAAGCTCTGCCGGAACCCTGCTGCATCCACCACCACACGTCGTGCTGCTGGATCTTCATCAACCTCTCCTTCCCCCTTGCTGGATCAAGAACAAGGAGACGTCACGCTGACCGTACATGTGTTGAACGCGGAGGTGCCGTCCGTTCGGTGCTAGGATCTCCGGTGATTTGGATCACGATGAGAACGACTCCCTCAACCCCGTTCTCTTGAACGCTTCCGCACGCAATCTACAAGGGTATGTAGATGCATCTCTCTCTCTCGTTGCTAGATGAACTCATAGATTGATCTTGGTGAACGTAGGAAATTTTTTATTTTATGCAACGTTCCCCAATAGTGGTATCAGAGCCAGGTTTATGCGTAGTTCTCTATTGCACGAGTAGAACACAAATCTGTTGTGGGCGTAGATGTTGTCAACTTTCTTGCCACTACTAGTCTTATCTTTCTTCAGCGGTATTGTGGGATGAAGCGGCCCGGACCGACCTTACACATACACTTACGTGAGATAGGTTCCACCGACTGACATGCACTAGTTGCATAAGGTGGCTAGCGGGTGTCTGTCTCTCCTACTTTAGTTGGAGCGGATTCGATGAAAAGGGTCCTTATGAAGGGTAAATAAAAGTTGACAAATCACGTTGTGGTTATTCGTAGGTAAGAAAACGTTCTTGCTAGAACCCAATTGCAGCCACGTAAAAGATGCAACAACAATTAGAGGACGTCTAACTTGTTTTTGCAGCAATTGCTATGTGATGTGATATGGCCAAAAGTTGTGATGAATGATGAATTATATATTGTGATGTATGAGATCATGTTCTTGTAATAGGAATCACGACTTGCATGTCGATGAGTATGACAACCGGCAGGAGCCATAGGAGTTGTCTTAATTATTGTATGACCTGCGTATCAATGATTTAACGCCATGTAATTACTTTACTTTATTGCTAAACCGTTAGCCGTAGTAGTAGAAGTAATGGTTGGCGAGCAACTTCATGGAGACACGATGATGGAGATCATGGTGTCATGCCCGTGACGAAGATGATCATGGAGCCCCGAAGATGGAGATCAAAGGAGCTATATGATATTGGCCATATCATGTCACTACTATATAATTGCATGTGATGTTTATTATGTTTATGCATCTTGTTTACTTAGAACAGCGGTAGTAAATAAGATGATCCCTTATAATAATTTCAAGAAAGTGTTACCCCTAACTATGCGCCGTTGCTAAAGTTCGTCGTTTCGAAGCACCACGTGATGATCGGGTGTGATAGATTCTTACGTTCACATACAACGGGTGTAAGACAGTTTTACACATGCAAAAACACTTAGGGTTAACTTGACGAGCCTAGCATGTACAGACATGGCCTCGGAACACAGAGACCGAAAGGTCGAACATGAGTCGTATGGAAGATACGATCAACATGGAGATGTTCACCGATGATGACTAGTCCGTCTCACGTGATGATCGGACACGGCCTAGTTGACTCGGATCATGTAACACTTAGATGACTAGAGGGATGTCAAATCTGAGTGGGAGTTCATTAAATAATTTGATTAGATGAACTTAATTATCATGAACTTAGTCTAAAATCTTTGCAAAATATGTCTTGTAGATCAAATGTCCAACGCTCATGTCAACATGAACTTCAACGCGTTCCTAGAGAAAACCAAGCTGAAAGATGATGGTAGCAACTATATGGACTGGGTCCGGAACCTGAGGATCATCCTCATAGCTGCCAAGAAAGCATATGTCCTAGAAGGACCGCTAGGTGAAGCACCCATCCCAAAGAACCAAGACGTTATGAATGCTTGGCAGTCACGTGCTGATGATTACTCACTCGTTCAGTGCGGCATGCTTTACAGCTTAGAACCGGGGCTCCAAAAGCGTTTTGAGCAACATGGAGCATATGAGATGTTCGAGGAGCTGAAAATGGTTTTCCATGCTCATGCCCGGGTCGAGAGATATGAAGTCTCCGACAAGTTCTATAGTTGTAAGATGGAGGAAAATAGTTCTGTCAGTGAGCACATACTCAAAATGTCTGGGTTGCACAACCGCCTGTCCCAGCTAGACATTAACCTCCCGGATGAGGCGATCATTAACAGAATCCTTCAGTCGCTCCCACCGAGCTACAAGAGCTTTGTGATGAACTACAATATGCAGGGGATGGTGAAAACTATTCCTGAAGTATTTTCAATGCTGAAGTCAGCAGAGGTAGAAATCAAGAAAGAACATCAAGTGTTGATGGTCAATGAAACCACCAAGTTCAAGAAGGGCAAGGGTAAGAAGAACTTCAAGAAGGACGGCAAAGATGTTGCCGCGCCCGGTAAGCCAGTTGCCGGGAAGAAGTCAAAGAATGGACCCAAGCCTGAGACTGAGTGCTTTTATTGCAAAGGGAAGGGTCACTGGAAGCGGAACTGACCCAAATACTTAGCGGACAAGAAGGCCGGCAACACCAAAGGTATATGTGATATACATGTAATTGATGTGTACCTTACCAGTACTCGTAGTAAGTCATGGGTATTTGATGCCGGTGCCGTTGCTCATATTTGTAACTCACAGCAGGAGCTGCGGAATAAGCGGAGACTGGCGAAGGACAAGGTGATGATGCGCGTCGGGAATGGTTCCAATGTCGATGTGATCGCCGTCGGCACGCTACCTCTACATTTACCTACGGGATTAGTTTTAAACCTCAATAATTGTTATTTAGTGCCAGGTTTGAGCATGAACACAATATCTGGATCTTGTTTAATGCGAGATGGCTACTCATTTAAATCCAAGAATAATGGTTGTTCTATTTATATGAGAGATATGTTTTATGGTCATGCCCCGATGGTCAATGGTTTATTATTAATGAATCTCGGACGTAATGTTACACATATTCATAGTGTGAATACCAAAAGATGTAAAGTTGATAACGATAGTCCCACATACTTGTGGCACTGCCGCCTTGGTCACATTGGTGTCAAGCGCATGAAGAAGCTCCATGCTGATGGACTTTTAGAGTCTCTCGATTATGAATCATTTGACACATGCGAACCATGCCTCATGGGCAAAATGACCAAGACTCTGTTCTCCGGAACTATGGAGCGAGCAACCAACTTATTGGAAATCATACATACTGATGTGTGTGGTCCAATGAGCGTTGAGGCTCGCGGAGGATATCGTTATGTTCTCACTCTCACTGATGACTTAAGTAGATATGGGTATGTCTACTTGATGAAACACAAGTCTGAGACCTTTGAAAAGTTCAAGGAATTTCAGAATGAAGTAGAGAATCAACGTGACCGAAAGATAAAATTCTTACGATCAGATCATGGAGGAGAATATTTAAGTCACGAATTTGGTACGCACTTAAGAAAATGTGGAATCGTTTCACAACTCACGCCGCCTGGAACACCTCAGCGTAACGGTGTGTCCGAACGTCATAATCGCACTCTATTGGATATGGTGCAATCTATGATGTCTCTTACCGATTTACTGCTATCATTTTGGGGATACGCTCTAGATATAGCTACATTCACTCTAAATAGGGCACCGTCTAAATCCATTGAGACGACACCGTATGAATTATGGTTTGGGAAGAAACCTAAGCTGTCATTTCTGAAAGTTTGGGGATGCGATGCTTATGTCAAGAAACTTCAACCTAAAAAGCTCGAACCCAAGTCGGAAAAATGCGTCTTCATAGGATACCCCAAGGAAACCATTGGGTATACCTTCTACCTTAGATCCGAAGGCAAGATCTTTGTTGCCAAGAATAGATCCTTTCTGGAAAAAGAGTTTCTCTTGAAAGGAGTAAGTGGGAGGAAAGTAGAACTCGATGAAGTACTACCTCTTGAACCGAAAAGTAGTGCAGCTCAGGAAAATGTTCATGCGGTGCCTACACCGACTGGAGAGGAAATTAATGATGATGATCAAGGTACTTCGGATCAAGTTGCTACAGAACTTCGTAGGTCCACAAGGACACGTTCCACACCAGAGTGGTATGGCAACCCTGTCCTGGAAATCATGTTGTTAGACAATGGTGAACCTTCGAACTATGAAGAAGCGATGGGGGGCCCAGATTCCAACAAATGGCTTGAAGCCATGCAATCCAAGATAGAATCCATGTATGAAAACAAAGTATGGACTTTGACAGACTTGCCCAATGATCGGTGAGCGATAGAAAACAAATGGATCTTTAAGAAGAAGACGGACGCGGATGGTAATGTTACCATCTATAAAGCTCGACTTGTTGCTAAGGGTTATCGGCAAGTTCAAGGGGTTGACTACGATGAGACTTTCTCTCGCGTAGTGAAGCTGAAATCTGTCCGAATCATGTTAGCAATTGCCGCATACTATGATTATGAGATATGGCAGATGGACGTCAAAATGGCATTCCTTAACGGCTATCTTAAGGAAGAACTGTATATATGATGCAGCCGGAGGGTTTTGTCGATCCTAAGAATGCTAACAAGGTATGCAAGCTCCAGCGATCCATTTATGGGCTGGTGCAAACATCTCAGAGTTGGAACATTCGCTTTGATGAGATGATCAAAGCGTTTGGGTTTATGCAGACTTATGGAGAAGCCTGCGTTTACAAGAAAGTGAGTGGGAGCTCTGTAGCATTTCTCATATTATATGTAGATGACATACTTTTGATGGGAAATGATATAGAACTTTTGGACAGCATTAAGGCCTACTTGAATAAGTGTTTTTCAATGAAGGACCTTGGAGAAGCTGCTTACATATTAGGCATCAAGATCTATAGGGATAGATCGAGACGCCTCATAGGTCTTTCACAAAGCACATACCTTGATAAGATTTTGAAGAAGTTCAAAATGGATCAGTCCAAGAAAGGGTTCTTGCCTGTATTGCAAGGTGTGAGATTGAGCTCGGCTCAATGCCCGACCACGGCAAAAGATAAAGAAGAGATGAGTGTCATCCCCTATTCCTCGGCCATAGGATCTATTATGTATGCCATGCTGTGTACCAGACCTGATGTAAACCTTGCCGTAAGTTTGGTAGGAAGGTACCAAAGTAATCCCGGCAAGGAACACTGGACAGCGGTCAAGAATATCCTGAAGTACCTGAAAAGGACAAAGGACATGTTTCTCATTTATGGAGGTAACGAAGAGCTCATCGTAAAGGGTTAAGTCGACGCTAGCTTTGACACAGATCTGGATGACTCTAAGTCACAAACCGGATATGTGTATATGTTGAATCGTGGAGCAGTAAGCTGGTGCAGTTGCAAGCAGAGCGTCGTGGCGGGATCTACATGTGAAGCGGAGTATATGGCAGCCTCGGAGGCAGCACATGAAGCAATATGGATGAAGGAGTTCATCACTGACCTAGGAGTCATACCCAATGCGTCGGGGCCAATCACTCTCTTCTGTGACAACACTGGAGCTATTGCCCTTGCCAAGGAGCCCAGGTTTCACAAGAAGACCAGGCACATCAAGCGTCGTTTCAACTCCATCCGTGAAAATGTTCAAGATGGAGACATAGATATTTGCAAAGTACATACGGATCTGAATGTCGCAGATCCATTGACTAAACCTCTTCCGCGAGCAAAACATGATCAACACCAGAACTCTATGGGTGTTCGATTCACCACAATGTAACTAGATTATTAACTCTAGTGCAAGTGGGAGACTGTTGGAAATATGCCCTAGAGGCAATAATAAAAGGATTATTATTATATTTCCTTGTTCATGATAATTATCTTTTATTCATGCTATAATTGTATTATCCAGAAATCGTAATACACGTGTGAATACTTAGACCACAACATGTCCCTAGTAAGCCTCTAGTTGACTAGCTCGTTGATCAACAGATAGTCATGGTTTCCTGACTATGGACATTGGATGTCATTGATAACGGGATCACATCATTAGGAGAATGATGTGATGGACATGACCCAATCCTAAGCATAGCACAAAGATCATGTAGTTCGTTTGCTAGAGCTTTTCCAATGTCAAGTATCTTTTCCTTAGACCATGAGATCGTGTAACTCCCGGATACCGTAGGAGTGCTTTGGGTGTACCAAACGTCACAACGTAACTGGGTGACTATAAAGGTGCACTACAGGTATCTCCGAAAGTGTCTGTTGGGTTGACATGGATCGAGACTGGGATTTGTCACTCCATATGACGGAGAAGTATCTCTGGGCCCACTCGGTAATGCATCATCATAATGAGCTCAAAGTGACCAAGTGTCTGGTCATAGGATCATGCATTACGGTATGAGTAAAGTGACTTGCCGGTAACGAGATTGAACGAGGTATTGGGATACCGACGATCGAATCTCGGGCAAGTAACATACCGGTTGACAAAGGGAATTGTATACGGGGTTGCTTGAATCCTCGACATCGTGGTTCATCCGATGAGATCATCGAGGAGTATGTGGGATCCAACTTGGGTAGCCAGATCCCGCTGTTGGTTATTGACCGGTGAGCCGTCTCGGTCATGTCTACATGTATCCCGAACCCGTAGGGTCTACACACTTAAGGTTCGGTGACGCTAGGGTTGTATGAATATGAGTATGCAGCAAACTGAAAGTTGTTCAGAGTCCCGGATGATATCCCGGACGTCACGAGGAGTTCCGGAATGGTCCGGAGGTAAAGAATTATATATGGGAAGTCGAGTTTCGGCCATCGGGAAAGTTTCGGGGTCCACCGGTATGTTACTGGGGGTCCACCGGGTGTGGCCACCTAACCCGGAGGGCCCCATGGGCTGAAGTGGGAGGGGAACCAGCCCCTAGTGGGCTGGTGCGCCCCCCCCTGGGGCCCCCTCTGCGCCTAGGGTTGGGAACCCTAGGGTAGGGGGCGCCTCCACTTGCCTTGGGGGGCACTCCACCCCCCTTGGCCGCCGCCCCCCCTAGAGATCCCATCTCTAGGGCCGGCGCCCCCCTGGGGTCCCTATATAAAGAGGGGGGGTGGGAGGGCAGCCGCACCCAACACCCTGGCGCCTCCCTCCCCTCCCTGCTACACCTCCTCCTCTCGCAGAAGCTCGGCGAAGCTCTGCCGGAACCCTGCTGCATCCACCACCACGCTGTCGTGCTGTTGGATCTTCATCAACCTCTCCTTCCCCCTTGCTGGATCAAGAAGGAGGAGATGGCATGCTGACCATACATGTGTTGAACGCGGAGGTGCCGTCCGTTCGGCGCTAGGATCTCTGGTGATTTGGATCACGACGAGAACGACTCCCTCAACCCCGTTCTCTTGAACGCTTCCGCACGTGATCTACAAGGGTATGTAGATGCATCTCTCTCTCTCGTTGCTAGATGAACTCATAGATTGATCTTGGTGAATGTAGGAAAAAATTTATTTTATGCAACGTTCCCCAACAGCTTGTGCAAGCGCGATCAGAAGCTTCACAAGAGGGTAGTTAATGCTGTTGAACCGGCAGTGCCACGTTACTTGCGGTGGTCTGAGCAGCCCATTGTGTGGAGCAGAGAGGATCATCCTCCCCACGTTGATAATTCGGGTAATCTGGCTTTAGTGGTGGCACCTCGGGTGGGAGGATATAAGTTTACCAAGGTGCTGATGGATGGAGGGAGCAGTATCAACATCCTGTATTATGAAACCTTCCGTCGCATGGGGTTGACAGACAAGAGTCTTAAACCGTCAAACACTATTTTTCATGGTGTAGTACCAGGTAAATCGGCGTATCCTGTTGGCAAGATAGCTTTCGAGGTTGTGTTTGGTGATGAGCATGACTCCGGGTCTGAAACATTGACCTTTGAAGTGGTGAAAATCCAAAGCCCATATACGCACTGTTTGGACGACTGGCTTACGCGAAGTTCATGGTGAGGCCCTGCTATATTTATTTACAACTCAAAATGCCGAGTCATAAGGGGACCATCATAGTCCATGGAAGTCGTAAGATCGCTTTGGATTGCGAGGAGGGTGATGCGGCCTATGCTGAGTCGGTTTATGCTATAGAGGAGCTGAAGTTCTATAAAGAAAATGTTGATCCGGCAGACATGACCCCTCTTAAGAAGCCCACCACTGAGCATGACCTGACCCTGAAGTTCAAACCGGCTAATGAGACTAAACTTGTTGATTTTGTTCCTGGTGATTCATCCAAACAGTTTAACATCAGCACCAATCTGGATCCAAAATAGGAAAGCGCGCTCATCGAGTTTATCCGTGGGAACCGGGACATTTTTGCATCGAAGCCTTCTGACATGCCAGGTGTACCGAGGGAACTCGCTGAGCACACTCTCAATATTGATCCCAAGTTTAAACCGGTCAAGCAGTTTCTTCGCCACTTTAACGAGGAAAGATGCAAGGCCATTGGTGAGGAGGTAGCCCGGCTGTTGGCTGCTGGGTTCATCGTGGAAGTATTTCACATTGAGTGGTTGTCTAATCCAGTGCTAGTCCTTAAGAAAAACGGCACTTGGCGCATGTGTGTGGATTACACAGATTTGAACAAGGCTTGTCTGGAAGATCCTTTTGCTCTCCCGCGTATTGATCAGATCATTGATGCGATGGCGGGTTGTGAGCGTTTGAGTATCTTGGATGCTTATTCTGGTTATCATTAGATCAAAATGGCAGTTAAGGACCAGGAGAAGACAGCCTTCATCACTCCCTTTGGAGCCTTCTGCTATGTTTCTATGCCCTTTGGGCTCAAGAGTGCCCAGGCAACTTATCAGCGCTGTGTGCAGAATTGTCTTCATACTTAGATTGGGCTCAATGTTCATGCCTATGTGGATGACATTGTAGTAAAATCTAGAAAGAAAGAGACGTTGATAGATGATCTCAAGGAGACCTTTGACAATCTTCGGGTTTATAAGATGATGCTTAATCCGGACAAGTGTGTTTTTGGTGTTCCGGCAGGCAAGCTTTTAGGCTTTCTGGTGTCCAACAGAGGCATTGAGGCTAATCCGGAAAAGATCAAGGCGATTACATCTTTGGCTAAACCGGTGTGTATTAATGATGTTCAGCGTCTGGCGGGTCGAATTGCAGCCCTGAGCCGGTTTATTAGCCGCTTGGGAGAGAAGGCGATCCCTCTGTATCAGATGTTGAAGAAGACAGACACTTTTGTCTGGAGTGATGTGGCTGATGCGGCGTTTGAGGACTTGAAGCGGCAGTTGGCTGAACCGCCGGTCCTTGCTGCTCCGGTTGACAAGGAGCCCTTGTTATTTTATGTGGCTGCTAATGCTCGTGCTGTCAGTATGGCAATTGTGGTGGAGCGCAAGGAGGCTGGGAAGGAGTATCCGGTTTAACGGTCGGTTTACTATATCAGTTAGGTGCTCATCGAGTCAAAGCAACGATACCCGCATTGGCAAAAGCTAGTATATGGAGTTTTTATGGCGAGTCGAAAGCTCAAGCAATACTTTCAAGGCCATCCGATCACAGTGGTCAGTTCTGCTCCTTTGGGCGATATAATTCAGAACAGGGAGGCAACTGGTCGGGTTGCAAAGTGGGCAATTGAGCTTGGTCCACATGGATTGAAGTATATGCCTTGAACAGCCATCAAATCTCAGGCGCTTGTTGACTTCATCAATGATTGGACCGAGTTACAGGCACCAGAGGACAAACCGGATAACACATACTGGACTATTCACTTTGATGGATCCAGACAATTGGAGGGCTCGGGGCTGGAGTTGTCCTTACTTCCCCTCGAGGTGATAAAATTCGTTATGTTCTCTGCTTAATGTCTCCTTGTACTAACAATGCAGCTGAATACGAGGCTTTACTCCACGGTCTCCGTGTGGCCAAGGAAATGAATTTAAGCCGGGTACGATGCTTTGAAGACTCTGATCTGGTGGCCCAGCAAGTTTCTGGCACTTGGGATTCTAAGGATCCACTCATGGCGGCTTACAGACATGAGGTGGGTATTGTGGCGAGTCACTTCAAAGGTTATCAGGTTGAGCATGTTGATCACCGCAAAAATGAAGCAGCAGATGCTTTAAGCCGGCTGGGATCTCAGCGTAAACCGGTACCTCCCAATACCTTTTTAGATATCTTGCATAACCCGTTTGTTAAGTTGCCTACAGAGGAGGATTTAGCTGTTCCTGATCCAGAGGCCCAATTGGTAGCCGCTTTACATGTAATTCCGGATTGGACGGTTCCATGTTTGGCATACATGAACCGGGGCGAGCTACCAGATGATGAAGTTCTAGCCAGACAGATAGTCCGGCAATCAAAGTCCATGGTTATTCACAATGGCGAGTTACACCACTGTAGTGTTTCAGGCGTATTCCAGTGTTGTGTTTCTCCTGAAGAAGGCCAAGAGATTTTACGTGAGATCCATGAAGGGGATTGTGGTCACCATGCCGGTTCAAAGTCCCTGGTGGCTAAAGCTTTTCGTCATGGGTTCTATTGGTTGACAGCTCATGCTGATGCTGAGGATCTGGTAAAGCGGTGTGACGCTTGTTAGAAGTTTTCACGCTGAGCTCATGTTTCGGCTCAAGAGCTACGGATGATTCCCATTCTTGGTCGTTTGCTACTTGGGGGCTTGATATGGTGGGACCTTTTAAGAGATCCAAGGATAAGAAGACCCACCTGTTGGTGGCGGTTGACAAGTTCACTAAATGGGTTGAAGCGGAGCCCGTAAGCAAGTGTGACGCAGCTACGGTGGTTCAGTTTATCAAAAAGATCATCTTCCACTTTGGCTTTCCACGCAGCATCATCACAGATAATGGCACGAACCTTTCCAAAGGTGAGATGGAGGAATTTTGTCAACGAGAGCACATCCGACTTGATGTGGCATCTGTGGCTCACCCTCAGTCTAATGGTCAAGCAGAGAGAGCTAATCAAGAAATCTTGAAGGGTATCAAGCCCCGGCTTATGGTTCCTTTGAAGCGGACGTCGGGTTGTTGGGTGGAAGAATTACCATCTGTGTTGTGGAGTATAAACACCACCCCAAACCGATCTACATGTTATACACCTTTTTCATGGTTTATGGGGCAGAGGCAGTCCTCCCAAGTGATATTCGTCATGACTCGCCCCGGGTTGCCAATTATGTTGAAGCGGACAATGAGCAAGCACGCCAGGAATCACAGGACCTGTTAGATGAGAAGTGGGACATGGCTTTGGCTTGTTCGGCGGTTTATCAGCAAGACCTGCGGCGTTATCACAGCCGCCGGGTTAAAACAAGAACCTTTCAAGAAGGCGACTTAGTGCTCCGGCTCATCCAGGATCATACCAATATGCACAAGTTATCCCCACCTTGGGAAGGGCCCTTTGTGGTCAGCAAGAATCTGCACAACAGATCATACTACCTCATTGACGTTCGAGACGACTCACGCAGTTCTGAGGAGGAGACCCGGCGGCCTTGGAACATAGCTCTCCTTCGGCCTTACTACACCTGAGCTATAGGCTCTTCTTATGTACATATTTCGACAATGTATATACTATGATCAATATAATAAATCAGCATCCTTGTTATAAGCAGGGCTTCTGCCATTTTCTTCAAATATCTTTTGGTTACATGGGGGCTTCAGCTGACAAAGCGGAGTTCTGCCTATTAAACCGGCTATCATGCCACAATACAGCTTGGGAGCTTCACATCCAAGGGGCCAAAGAGAGTCTGGATACTATGCACAGCTCAAACATAGGCACCCATTGAGCACAGCTCACAAAATTACTTGGGGGCTCTTTGTGCACTGCAACAAAGAGTTTGAAAGGACCCTTGTAATATGCTATCAAGCACGGCTTGGAAGCCTGGTGTATTCACCTAAAACCCCGGGTTAACCTGCCTTCATCAAGTAAGCCACTCCTATCCAGGTAATCCTGGCATGACCCGCCGAACGTTTGAAAAGTCAATATTATACAGACCCTAAACTTGTCAAAGTTAAAACGACGATTGGTTAGTTGGAGGTCCATCTTAAAAGGCTTTGCAAAATGGTTTAACTCAGCGGCCTGGCAGCCCATGAAAAGCCTCGAATTTGGGCCTGGCAGCCCTTGAAAAGCCTCGACTACATGGTTTTTATTTGCTTTTTGCCAAGTTTTTACCCTTTGATAAAATTTATCTTGAACCGGTGTCTATTGACCCAGTATGACTGTTCAGTCATCATAATAACCCGGTGTTTGTTAAACCGGACTGGCTTTGACTACATGTCACCAGTATGATCATCCGGTGTTTATCACAACCTGGTATGGCTTATCATGTACACCAGCACTGCATGGTGAGAGTTATCAATACTCAAGATTTGGGTTTTCACCCTTACTACAATCAAAGTTGGTAAACCAACTAAGTGATTTAATATCACAGACATAAGGATCACCTGAAATTGTCAAAGTGTATAAGCAAGCACAACAAATATAATGGCGGATCAAACAAAGTCATGTATCAGTACCACAGAAGAAAGTATTTTAAGCTAGCCTATTACAAGGCGCTTTGAGGCCCAAAATTATGATTGTTTTTCACACACAGAACACAATCTGTGAAAATCAAGCCTATTGTCGGATTAAGACTCGTTGTCAGGTCGACGTGAGGTTGATGGATCCTCAGGCGTCGTTTCAACCTCCTCCCCACCAAGTGGCTGGAAGTCAACGGTGGTCCAATCAATCTGGGTTAAAGCTTGAAAGATAGCCTCTTCACTTATAAGATTGGACGGTTCAACATCAGGGGCATAAGTGTGCTTACGAATTGGTGGAATAAGATTCTGCACTTCTTTCACAGCAGTGTTAACTCGATGGTTGTTGGCATCATACAAGGACCGATGAGCAGTCAAGTTCACCTCTTCAGCCAATTGACTTGCTACTGGACGCATCTCATTGGTCAGGGCTTTGAGGGCTTCATTATCAAATGCTGATATGTTTTCTTGTTCATTCGGATAGCCCTTGGTGATATCAACTAGATCCAGGTCAGCTATCCATGATTTGGCATGAGTTAGTGCTAACAAAGCGCCAGCCCTGGCAGCAGATCGCTTCATTTCTTCTATTTGCGCCGGTGTCATCGACAATTTGGCTAGTGTATCCTTGATCAACGTTGGTGCCGGTTTGTTATATGAGGCCTCACAGACAACTCGTTGGGCTCTAGTATACAGTTGCTCTATCAACGTATATACTGCTTTCAGCTTCATACGCATGTCCGAGCCCAGATGAGTAATCCGGCTACCTGTCACGGTTCAAAGAATTTTCTGTTAAACCAGCAATTTCAAAGATAGATATGCAAACTCTTTACACAAGGTGCTTACCAAATATTGTCGGAGTCATAGCATTCACTTGATGCTTCAGCCCAGTTAACTCTTCTGCCACCGGTTTAAGAGCTGCCTCGGCGTCTTCAGCCCGCTTCAACAAAGCAGCCTTCTTAGTTTCCCAGTTGGCGCGTTCATTCTTGAAGCCATCCTTCAATTGTTCCATGGCCGTCAAAGTGCCCTTTAGCTCCTCTTTGGCTTTAGAGGTCTCTTCTTGCTGGGACTTGATATTTTCTTGAAGATCGGCGACTTGGGAATCTTTGGTATTTATATCGGCCTGCAAAAATCAGATGATGAAGCTATTAATATTTCTCTCAAAGTCCCAAGCACATAACAAGTTATACACTTGGCACTTGGGGGCTAATGTGGATTGCTTCTTAAAAAGGATGTTTTAAAGTCCCAAGGCTCAATACAAGTACTAAGCTTGGCACTTGGGGGCTAATGCCTAATTGATCAATCAAATCAAAGGTGAAGGCAGTTCATAAGGACAAAATGTTTAACAGAAAGTCCCAGTTTATCTTCAAGAGATAAACCGGCCCTTGGGGGCTACTCAGTTGAAGTGTTCTTGATCTTAAAAGTCTCGGTTTATCTTCAAGAGATAAACCAACCCTTGGGGGCTACAATGGAATTGGAATACAGAACAAGCAAATTTCAAGTGTTTGGAAGATTACCTCATAGCGTTCCTTCATTAAGTTTACCAAACCGTCTTCATAATCCCAGCTTGTGTATAGGCGGTTTAAGAATCTGGAATGGAGCTCCTCGGTGCTAAGGTTAATGAAGCTGGATAAATCTGTCTTCCCTTTCCCCTTGCCCATAGCAGTAAATTCCTCCTTGGCAGTATGCTTTGACAAGGTAACTGGGTTGCCAGGGATAGTGTGACCAGTACCAGTGATAACAACATCATCATCACCACCTTTTGATAGGCTTGGCGGATTGAAAGTATCCCTGACCGGGCTTGGCAAATCTTCGCCCTTAGCTGGGCTTGGAGGATCAGCATGAGGACTGGCCGGGTTGACTTCTGGCGGATCAGCATAGGTATCCTGACCTTGGGGTACAGGATCATCAATAGTGATGTCAACATCTCTATCAGCGCCTTCTAAAGTCCTGTCCGGGTCAACCTCCTTAGTGGGGACATTGGTTTTGGCCTTCTTGCTCAGTCGAGCTTTGGTGCTGTAATATTAAAACAGAGGATAGTTGGTAAACTGGCACAAGAAAACAAAGCTAAAACTAGTATACTTACCCAGGGATGGTCTTGAGGGGAGGCATTTGAGTGGTTGATGAATCGCCAGAGGAAGAGTTGGAAGTCACCTGGTAATTCAAATCAGACGGATTAAGTGGATATCGGAAGCAACCCGCCAAAGGATAAGATTTTTTGGAAGAACAAGGAACCTTTAGACGACGCTTCCGGGTTGGTGTATCTGGCAAACCGGAGGAAGTGACCTATTGGCCGCTATGTCGGGTTGTGCGGCGACCTTCATGTTGTTGTGTCTTCAAAGAAAATTGTGGATCCAAATGAGCAAGAGGGTGAGAGTGTTTTACTTTCCGAACTGCACGGTGAAGTTTTTGAACCGGCACATGTTCTGAATCGGAGGAAAGGGAGATTACCTCGATATGATCAGCACGGCTGGCCTCCGCATCATCCTGGGAATAGTCATTGTCAATAAGGTGTATGAAAAATGAACCAAGGGAGTCAAGTTCTACCTCTTGATCCGACTCATCAACGTCTTCGGGCGGATCAGAGGACTCGGCGGTTTTCTTCTTGGCTGCTTTATTTGTGACTTTGCTTTTTGCACGAGGAGCCCTCACCGGTTTGTCTGAAGCTTTCCTCTTCCAGAAAGGATCTCTGGCCTATACAGATAAACAAAAGGTTGTCAGGAAAAAGTTAAAGCGGAGAAGGATCAAAAAAAGGTAGAAAAGGTAAACTTCTTACTGCTGGCGGTTTGTTGGAGGTATAGAAGGGGGCCAATCCGGTTTTGCTGCATTCACCGATCGGTTCATCCAGCATCTTCTTCACGGATTCAGTGACCTCATTGCCAGTCATTTCTATTTCATGATACCGTTGAGGGTCTTTGATGTTCCCGGTATACTCATGCATCAAACTGGAGCGGCGGCTTAAGGGAAGGATACCCCATGAAACCCAGCAACGAACGAGGTCAATGTTGGTTAAGCCATTTGCTAGGAAGGCCCGGAGCTTAGCAAGTTGAGGTGCATAAGCTTGTCATTCTTTGGCAGTAAGCCGTGGAGGTAGTGGATGGCCATTGCTGAGCCGGTGAGCACGGTAACCAGGTAGAGGGTTTTCATGAGCAGGAGCGGTGTTCTGACAATAGAACCATGTTTGATTCCAGTCTTTAGGATGGCTGTGATGTTTGGCGTGTGGGAAGTTGACTTCTTTCCTCTTCTGAATCGATACTCCGCCAAGTTCAGTATTGGGGCTGTCAGAAAATTCAGTTCGGTGGTTTAAGTGGAAGAAATCACGGAAGAGCTCAGCAGTTGGTTCTTCTTGAAGGTAAACTTCACATAACACTTGGAAATTGCATATGTTGGACACAGAGTTTGGTCCAATATCCTGAGGATGGAGTTGAAAGCTAGCAAGCACATCTCGGAAAAACTTTGAACCGGGAGGGCTAAACCCCCGGTCTAGATGCTGCATGAACACAATCACTTCTCCATCTTGAAGTACTGGAGGGCACTCAGGGCCAGGAACTCGCCAATGAAGGACATCTTTTTTGGCCAAAGCGCCAGTTAAAACATATCCATTAAGCTGCGTTTCTGTGATCTGGGAAGGAACCCAGTTGCAAGCGGCGAATTGCTTGGTCATTTTGGAAGACAAACTGAAAAGGAAGTGCGAAGACCGGTTTACGATTCAAGGTTGATGTGCACAAACCGGTGTTAAACCGGGGAATTTAATCAACGTATATATAAATGTTAAACTGGCTATTGCTACTCAAGTCAGGATGGCGGTTTAAGTGAGGGCTAATGGTACCAGGCGGATTATGATTTCTATGAAGTTAAACCGCCTATACTCGAAGCAGCAGAGCTGAAATTCACTAAGTCTTGCGGAAACAAGTTTCACAAAATGGTGATATAATTTTCGATCTACCATGGTTCAGTAAAGAAAATATTATGAGCCCTACAATGGCGTTAAGTGGAACAGAGAAGGTCCAGATGGGATCTATCCAGGAACAGCAAGATGTTGTAGTACGGCAGATTAAAACTACAGATCCAGCCGCAGAAGGAAAATATAAACCTAGTCTACATTCAACGAGACAGTAAAGAGAGCAAGGGTAAAGTGATCAAGCTCGGGCGAACACTGATGAACACAGTCAAGCACCAAAAACCTAATGCAGATCTAGGGTTGAGGGAGAAGGACTTACCGGATTCTCAGGAGTGGCAGAGGAGAGCGTCGGATCTCTGGTACGTTCAGGTTGATGTAACGGCCAGGGATGAGGCAGAACTTCGAGGTCGACGGCGGCGGCAGGGCTTGAGTTCTTCGGGGTCGCGAGGAGGAAGAAGATGTGAAGAGGCGAAGGGGGGAAATGGAAGGACCCCTCGGTCTTATTTATAAAGGGCAAGGAGATAAGCAGCAGGCGCGAGAATCGAGGAGCCTGAAGCGGCAAGGGGCACAGCTGTCGCCTTGATTTTCGGGAATTAATTAAATGAAGGGAATCTTTTTTATCTTTTTACACAAAGATGACGTCATGATGATTCACTGCAATATCGAAAGATGACATCATGGCGATTTACCAAAGTTTACAGGGAGAAGACATCATGGCGGTTTACGAGAAATGTAAGAAGACGTTCACGGAATTTTTCTAAATATTGAAGATTGACATGAACTGGTTCAAATCAACTTGGGGCCTAATGTTGGGGATATAACTACTGAGTGTAAACCGCCTAGGAGGGGCCGGTTCACCCTCAACTATATTGAAGCCCATGAAGACCAAGAAGATGGCGTTTTACTGA
Source organism: Triticum dicoccoides (assembly GCF_002162155.2). NCBI lineage: Eukaryota > Viridiplantae > Streptophyta > Magnoliopsida > Poales > Poaceae > Triticum > Triticum dicoccoides. The sequence goes on from NC_041381.1 coordinate 168,516,868, forward strand.
TGAAGCTTAGAGGCCCAGAGCCCAAAGGCGGATTAGGGCCCATAGTGGTAAACCGCCATGGTTGTATAACTTGTATTGTAAGTTAGGAAGGGAGAGACCGAGCCGGACACTTGTATGAGCCGGCCTCGAGACTCCGTAAACCGGCCGGGCGTAAAACCTGTGTACATATAGGGATGACCCAGCGACGGTTTAGGGACAAGAAACAACAACTCGAGAGCCAGGAATAGCGTGTTTTCTCCCTGACAATCGAGACCCCAATAATTCCATCACAACTAGACGTAGGCTTTTACCTTCATCGTAAGGGGCCGAACTAGTATAAAACTCTCGTGTGCTTTGTCCGGTTTAACCCTTTAAGCTAACCAGTCGTGATGGCTCCACGACTAAGTCCTTTCACGAGGACATCTGACGTGTTAATTCCATGACACCGAGCCACCACGTGTTTCACCCATCGCTGAAGCCGCGATCGGCTGGACCACTTGCGGCGGCGAACAGCGCGGAGGGAAGACACCATCGGAGCAGACCGATACTGAGTCGACGGCTGCCGGAGAAGGACACCACGAACGCACGCGCGGAAGTGCGTCACCACTCGGACGGGGAGCGCCTCAGTGTCCAGGGGAGCTTCTTGAAGCCACGCGGAGTCGTCGGTGACGAAAACGAGCGCGCCGAGACGGATCTCGTGGCCCTCTGCCAATCCGCCGTCGGAAATCATGATGATGATGACCGGTAAAACTTGCAACTTCACCAACAAGTCGCTAAGACACCTGCCCCACAGTGGGCACCAACTGTCGTGGTCCTAAGACTGACAGTAGAAAGGGGGTAGGTATGGACAGGAAAGATCTTAGCTATGGTGAAGGTGTACACACGAGGTTTACGAGTTCAGGCCCTTCTCGGTGGAAGTAACAGCCCTACGTCTCGGTGCCCGGAGGCGGTCGATTGGATTATGTGTGTTGTATTACAGGGGGTGCGAACCCTTGTGCCAGAGGAGGAGGGTGGCTTAAATAGAGTGCGCTAGGACCCTCGTCCACCCCCATTACAAGGGACTTAATGTACATAAAGTATGGGCGTTACTCGTAACGTCGGCCTTAAGTGCTATTAATGATCTTAAAGACTACGGAGTGAATCCCTGACCGTTACAGCATTGAGTGACTCCTGGTCTTCGGTATGGTCGAATGACTCTCCATATGGTCGAGTGACGGTAGGGAGGAAGACCTCCGAGTGATGTGGCCGTCGAGTGGATTGCACTCGACGTGTACAACCGGGGCTCTCCTGTTGTCTCTTGGTCCTTTTATCTTCCAGGGTAGTGACCTTGGGTAAGACGTATAGGTCAGGCCTATGACCCTACCCCAGGTCCGTATCCTCATCACCAGCTACAGGAGCACGTCTCTCTTTTTTCTAAACCTCAGCAATGTCTCCTTACTGGTACACTAGCTTCTTCTGTACGCCTTGTCAAGTCTTTGATTTTCTTTCTTTTTTTGCGAGGAAGGAAGGAGGACAAAATTGAGAGTTCCTGAGACTCGAACCCAAGACCTCTCGGTTGAAAACCAAGGGTGCTAGTCACTTATGTGGCGAACGTGCCCTGGGAGGAGGACGGCAGACGAACACATTTTTCTCACAGTTTTAGTTGCGACGCAAGATCGAACGGTCACAGTTTCGGGAATGTTATCAGGCGAACGAGCCCGTTTTTCTTTTCTTCCTATATATAAAAAGTATGCTACTTGGTGTCGGCTTAGTCAACAAACGATTGTGCCAACCTTGACCATTGGATTGACATTCAACGTCTGTCGTGTTTCTTCAGTCTCTTCTTCCTCGAGCCGCCAAAGCCAAACCAGTGCCGGCGGGACCGCCTACTCCCGCCTCCCACGGCTGGCTGTGCTGCCGCGCACTCATCGTGGACACATTGCACCCTCAAACTCTGTGCATCTTCCCCGGCTCCTATTCGTTCCCGTCTGAGGCTTCACCATCGTCCTCCGCCTTGGTTCGCTCACCGCGGCGCCGCCCTCCGGTGTTGTCAACATGGTCAACAACCGAGAGGAATAAGGAGATGATTGTACATGGTGAGGATGACAGTAGGGACCCAGCAGTGCGTAGTAATTTTGTTTTTTCGGGACGGAGAAGGGTATCAACTGGGTTATGCGGGAGCTGTGGCCCGTCTAGCCCAGGCTTTTATTTCATATGGTTAGCACATGACCAGCCTAGTTTGTTTTTTTCCTTTCTAAAAATAGCTAGTCAGATATTTTGTTTTTTGTAGAATAACCAATGTAGGCCTACTTGCTTTTCTACGCCCTGCTGGGCCGGAAATCTTTCAAGACGAGGAGGGATGCATTTTGCCCAGAAAATAGGCTATAAGTAATAAGAAAGAGGCTATAAGTAATAATAAATGTTCTGTAAAATGAAAAAAACACAGCAAATAGGCAATTAGTTCCAAAATACTTTTTTCTTTCAGATTTTGATATTTTAAATTTCATTGTTTTTGTGCGGGTAAAATTTCATTGAATTTAAATTAAGGTATATTTAGTAAAATTAATTTAATCTGGCTAGAAATTTCGGGTTGTATGATGTTTGGGACAGATTTGGAGGCTGACTTGTGGGTCTACTAGGTTGACGTGTACGAAAGGCTTTGTCAACTTAGTCCACAAACGATTGTAGCAATAGCAACCGTTGGATGTTAATCCAACAGCCGTGCTGCTTCTTCAATATCTGATCTTCTTGCTCCAGCTGCCCAAACCAGCGCCGGTGGGACTGCCTGCTCCCATCTCCCGTGGTCGGCTATGCTGCCGCACAGGCCGCACCGCCCCATCCTACTCCATTGCTGGACAGGCCATTCCTCTACTCACCCACACCTCCTGTTATTTTCTGGTGACGGCAGCCAGACTAGTAAACCCTCGTACTCCCCACCGCATGGGCAACCATTGTCGAGTCTTCCACGGCTCCATGTCGTTCCCTTCCTAGGCCTCGCCGTCGTCCACCGCCATGGTGCTCTCGGCGTGGCCTGGTCAACATGGTCAACGAACGACATCCATCGGACGTGGATTGTACTTGGAGAGGCTGACGGCTGGGTCCACGGCCACACACAAGGATATGCCTCCTTATTACGTGCAAAATAATGATTCCTCCACCTGACATCTGGGACCCACCGGAAGGGCCTCTGTATTTCGCGAAAAAGCATGCCCCCTGCTGACAGGTCGGACCCACCAGCTATATCTTCGCACGCAAGGAAGTGCCTCCTTATTACACACAAAAAAATGAATACTCTCCCTGCTAGCTGGAACCCAGCAAAGTGGGAGGCTGACTTGTGGGCCTACCAATTTGACGGGGACGGAGGGCTTTGTCAACTTAGTCAATATGAATGATTCTAGCTCTAGTTACCGTACGATGTTCATCCAACGGCAGTAGTGCTTCTTCAACCTCTGGTCTTCTTGCTCCAGCCGCCCAAACCAGCGTCGGTCGTGCCGCGTGCTCCTACCTCCCGTGGCCGGCTGTGATGCCGCAGAGGCCTCACCATCCCTACTACTCCCACCGCTGGCCAGGCCATCCCTCTACTCACCCACACCCCCTGTTATCCTGCGGCGACGGCAGCCTCACACCGCAGCCGAACCAGTGAACCCTCGTACTCCTCTCCGCGTGGGCATCCACTACCGCATCTTCCCCGGCTCCACGTTGTCCACTTCCTATGCCTCGTCGTCGTCCATCGCCTTGGTGCTCTCGGCATGGCGTGGTCAATGTGGTCAACGACCGACTTCCATCAGAAGAGTACTATACGTGGAGAGGCTGACAGCTGGGTCCACGGACGCAGCAAGGAAGTGCCTCCTTATTACGCGTAAAATAATGATTCCTCCACCTAACAGCAGGGACCCATCAGACGGGCAACCGTATTTCATGAAAAAAATGTTTCCCCCTGACTGCTGGGACCCACCAGCTACATCTTCGCACACAAGGAAGTGTGTCTGGGCAAAAAAAAACGATTCGCCCCCCTGACTACTGGGACCCACCAGCTACATCTTCGCACGCAAGGAAGTGCCTGACAGTCGGGACCCACCTGGTCGAAGCGTACGTAGCATTGTCATTCTGGTCGCGAATGTGTACGTACATACTGGTCGATGTAGAGGCGCGCACGTGGCGTAGTAGAGGCACGCACGTGTCGTAGTAGAGCAGCACACGTAGCATATACACGTACGTACAACGGTCAGAGTGCAAGAAAGTAAATACGGCCACGTACGTACATACGGGTGGGGTCTCGAACACCTACTCGCGCATACATACGGCCAGGGCTCATGTACATGGCCGGGTCGGAGCAGAGAAACTGCGTCGTCGTCGTGTTCATGGGGAGCCAACCGGTTGGGTCGGAACGGAATGCATCGTTGTGTTCATTAGGAGGGCTCGGACGGAACAGCCGATGGAAACGAGGTCTGGCATACCGCAGAACGGAGGAAATGGCCTTGTGTTCGACCGGCCACGTTCGAAACGGGATCCTGTTCATCGGGAGGGATCTGGCGTACCGCAAAATAGAGGAAACGGACTTCTGTTGTACCTCCTACGGTCGAAACGGGGTCCTGTTGATCGGGAGGGGTGTGGCGTACCGCAAAACAGAGGAAACACACTTGTGTTGGAGCTCTACGGTCGAAACGGGGGTCCTGTTCATCGGGAGGGGTGTGGCGTACCGCAAAACGGGACTCCATGGGATACTGTTCATCTCCACCGTCGACCTCCTCTGGCCTCCACGGGCTACTGTTCATCCACCGTCGACCTCCTCCAGCCTCCACCTGTGATTGTTCATCCACGGGCTCCTATTCATCCAGCCTCCACCGCGCGCTACTCCATTGGCTACTGTTCAACCAACCCTATCCACAGGGTCCTGTTCAACCACGTCTCCACGGGCTACTGTTCATCCAGCCCTCCACCGGCTATTGTTCAACCAGCCCTCCACGGGGTCGTCCTGTTCATCCTGCCCTCCATGGGGTCCTATTCATCCAGCCCCAACCGGCTCGATCGGGGTCATGTTCATCCAGAGGCAACACCACGGGGGTCCTGTTCATGCACCCCCAACCGGAACTGTTCATCCAACCCCCCCCCCAACAACACTCACTGTTCATCAAGGGAAGGAGGCAGCAGGGTTCGGTCGGCTTCAGTTAGCAGCAGTAGCGAAGGAATCACTCGGGTTCAGTAACATAGCTAGTGCAATCGCTCGTGTTCAGTTAGAGCCCAACGCCTCGCACCCACGCGCGTACGGTACGAGAGAAACGCGCATCGCTTAGCCCCCGACCACCCACCGTAACCGGGAACTCCCCGATATTTTCCTCGCCCTTGCTTCTACCATAGTTTTTTCCATCAAGGACGGCCCAAAGAATGTTATGCAGCTGCGTCTCCGGCCCGCCCAGGATGAAAAGCCCATTTTCTATCATGATTTTTTGTCATAGAAGTAGGAGCCCACCACTTCTATGATGATACTGGGTTTTGTCACAATTATCGTCATAGAAGTGTCATAAGTATGACAGGAAAAAAATTCGTTCGGCCCAAAATGTCACGGATGTATCTTTCTTTTGTAGTGCTAGTGCTGGGAGCGTTGGCCTCGCCTCCACCGAAGCTCCTTCGAGCATCGGCCTCGCGTGCGGCCTCTTCATGCCGCCACGGATGACATCGGCGGTGGGTGGCGTCGCGCCGGCTGTCGGTGTCAAAACCGGCGGATCTCGGGTAGGGGGTCCCAAGTAGTACGTCTTAGGATCAATGGTAACAGGAGACAAGGGACACAATGTTTTACCCAGGTTCGGGCCCTCTTGATGGAGGTAAAACCCTACGTCCTGCTTGATTGATATTAATGATGTGGGTATTACAAGAGTAGATCTACCACGAGATCAAGGAGGCTAAACTCTAGAAGCTAGCCTATGGTATGATTGTTGTTGTATATGTCTATCGACTAGCCTGGCCCCCTGTTTATATAATGCACCAGAGGCCTAGGATAACAAGAGTCCTAGCCGAATACGCCGGTAGGGGAGGAGTCCTTGTCTTGATCGCCAAGTCTTGTTGATTCTTCCTTGTATGCGGCAGCTATCCGGACTGGCCCATGAGTATACGGCCATGGGGGTCGTCGGCCCAATCCAACTGATCGGGAGACGACATGGTGAGTACCCCCTAGTCCAGGACACCGTCAGTAGCCCCCTGAACCGGTCTTCAAGTTAGGGACGCTCCTCGATTCTTCCGAACTGTTCTTCATCTTCGGTTGCCGGTCTTGAAAACTGGTTCAACAAATCTTCTCATCTTCGATCTTGAGGATCACCAAAATGCATTCGACGAGTTTATATGTCGGGTATCCGAGGAGCCCCTTTAAGTTTCCGGCCTTTATCAATGCCTTGTTATTTTTATGCCACACCTCGGGTTTGAAGTTGTTCCCAGGCGGCAATGTCCTCTTGCGTCCGAGCTCCAACGCTGGACTGCATTCGAGGTATCTTTTGCAGCCAAGCACCAATGCCGGACTGCTTCCCAGCTCTAACGCCGGACTATGTATCCAAGCTCCAACGCCGGACTGTATCCGAGGTGTCGTAGATCACCTTGGTTCAAAGAAGTTTGAAGGAGTTTAGCCGGGCTTAATGCCGGAAATGCCCTCTATGGAGCCAGCCACTAGCGTCCGAGCTTTATGCCGGTCTGCTTCCGAGGTGGTGCACCACCCCGAATGTGGGCCGATTTTTGTCAATATTTTTTATTGATGCAATTTATTCTCTGACGAGATATATAGCCAGTAGCCCTCAAGGAGTGTATTGGTCTAAAACCCGAGATGCACCTGAAGGATGACATAAGACCGCTGATCCCAGTAACCGCTGAGACTCAGGTTGATTTGCAAAATCGGTCTGAGGATCAAGTCCTAGCTCGACAGAATACTTCAGGACACAAAAACCGGCGTGCTCAGTCCTCGAGACTCGGGTTGGGTGCGGCCTACCAACCTAAGGATCAAAATCTCCTCGGAAACTGTATTGCACTTAAAATTTTCTGCATAGAACAGGCAATGCAGTAGCCCCCGAGACACTGGTCGGGTGGCAACACCAGATCAGGGGATTGATGTGCCCCTTTAATATTTGTAAATAATAAGCCCGAAGCCCAGTAGCCCCCGAGCCTTAATGCGGGCACGGGAGGCCGAGTTAAGGATCGATATCCATAGTAAAATCACAAATTATGTGTAATGACTCTATGTATCCAAGTACTTTACATCATTAATGCTCGGATCCGCATTGTACAAAACTTTGTTGACCGGCCATCGGCTTCCACCTCCTCGGCCAATAGCCGAGGAGTGTTTGTCCTACTTTATAAAGCCTTTATGAGGGAAAAGATTTACAACAAACAAGGCAATCTGGCCATATGGTTTTATAAACAAAGGTATGCGGAGAGACATGTTATATTACTGTTTAACAGAAGAAATGTCTTCCAAAGAAAATAGTCCCGCTATCGGTTCCTTTCTTTGGGTTGTCATGCTAAGCATGATCATGAACCTCAGCTCTAATGGAAGAGCCAAATATTGAGGATTTAGTTTGGGGGGCCAGTTACTAGCCCCCGGTAGTGTTCGGCGATAGTCGAGGTCAAGCCATAAACACTTCGGCCAATGTTATGAATGGCCCATCATTTAATATAGTCATCGGATCGCTGACCAGTTTACACCTATTGTGACAGTCAGTTTTCGGCTTTCTCCACTGAGGTGCTTGACCATGCGAGCTGGAAGCACAATCGCAGTGGTTCTCCCTTTGCACACCTAGCCGAACAAAGCGGAACGTAGGAGGCAAGCGCGGGAGCCGGGCAACCCAACTATTGACCGAAGACACAATTCGAAGCTGATGCATATATAGCAATATTCGAGAATATTTTTGCCGAATCTCTAAAGGTGTCCGGCGTTGCACTGTGAGACTTGTGCTGAAAACACACAAATAGTTAAAAGTGCCATAAGCTTTGAAAACCAAAAAACGTCAGTAAAAACATGACGTCTGAACAAGATCAAGTGTTCGGTGCCGATCCGAAAATTGGACTTTAGAAAAAAGTGCTTCTGCCGTGCTTTAACTTTGCAACGACTAAGAAGAAAAACACTTAGTATGAAACGGCTCAAATAAATATAAGAGCCCCCAAGCGACTTGGGTAAAATTTGACTATAAAATGTAAGGTGACATGTAGAATGCCTTCTAGCCGGATTGTAGATCGTTTGTCGTAGTGGACCTTTTCGCTTCAACCTCTGGACGGGAGTGTGTCCGAATACCCTCGCAGTTATAAAAACCGGGGCATGCGTGGAGACCAGGCGTAGGGGTCATTAGTGCTTTATCAGACAAGTGCCCAACTAGTTATGTTATATTACATGGTTAGTAAGAAACATCTTCCAGGGAGAATAGTTCCGTTAGGGGTTCCTTTCCCTGGGAGGCATGCCCTAAAGTGCATGTCCGGACTGCGAAAAGAGCAGAAAAACATCTGGGGGCAGGTAAATAAATAGGTAAGAAATCATCTTTTAGTTCACGGACCGAGTATTCCCTTAAGAACGCTAGCTTTCGGCTTCACCCAGTCTGTGGTACATATCCGACTGACCCGGCAGTAACAATCGCAGAGGTGCTCCCTTTACCACCTAGCCAAACAATCGGGAACTTAGGGGTAAGCACAGGAGCCAGGCAAACCAGCTTGGCCAAAACTTAAGTCATATCGATGCATATAATGGTGAATAAAAGGTACATGCGGAAGTGTGACACATGTGTTGGGCATAAAGCCCGTATTAATAAGCTTCTGTTAAAGAAGCCCCCAGGTATAATGAGCGCGGGTAGCGCGTCAAGTGTGTGCTAACAAAGTTTCGACAAGGAAAAAGTTTTTACAAGCAACTTTTTTACAAAAAAGTATAATTCTTGGTCGAACCGAACACAAGTTAGAAATGTAAAACTTTGAGCATGAAGGCAACTTAGCTGGTTAATGTATTGACGATGCGGTCCGAGCTTGATGCGGGACAAGGTTCTATCCCCCAAGCCGGTCCCAAGGTGGCGGAGCAAGGAGCTCGGCACTCCGAAGTGGTGACATAGCACGGTCAATGCAGGATGGCAGAGTGATGCCGAAGTCCCCGGCATGGGGTAATGAAGTGTTGACGAAGCCCCCCGTCCAGCCGAGGTGACGTCAAAGGATATAGTCCAGCTGGATCATTTTCCTGTGCACAAAAAATAGTGCAAACCGGGGATAATAGTAATAATAGGAATTAAAAAAATGTTGCATAATAAATAATTTATGCAAAGTGAGTAGTGAAAGAAATATGGCCTGGCGCCGAAGTCGATGTCGATGCAGGTCGTCGGCGTAATGCAATAAAGGCGTGGCAAAGCCTGGATTCACAGGTCGGTCCGAGTTCCGGATGCGGCGTTCGCCGAACTGTGTACGGAAACTGACCGAACCATCATGCGATCGTCGATAATGCGGCCACCATTTGATAGACCTGTGTACATATGCTGTACTAACCAGAGTAATAATTCCTTGGGAAAAATTTAACCCAAACAAGCAAAAAGAAATAATAGGATTAATAGCACCTGGTTTATTTGTTGTAGCAATCCGAAGGAAGGTGATTCCCAAAATTGGGACTCGGTCCGCACCAATGTCTGGTCGGCTAGTGACGCCGAAGTGTCCGGAGTAGGTTGATGAAGAGATGACGAAGCCCCCGGTCCAGCCGAGATGTCGAAGTAGGTCGGCGTGATGGACACCAGCTTGAAGAAGCAATAGTGCGGCCCTGCCGATGCAGGTCGTGACGTGGTCGATGCCGGCTTGATGAAGCGACCGTGCGGCGATGTTGCTATGCCCGCTCCGTGTAATCCGTGGGGCGGCGATGTTGGTGATGATTTATCCTTCGCGATGCCGGAATCTTGTTTGGCTTGCTGAGATGATGATCCGAAGAAATTGAGCTCGGCTCAACAAAGCGACGACGTGTCTAACGCAGGTCGGCCGCCGTGGAGTGATGTTGTCGGGCTGGTTTGACACCGGCGCGACGGTGAAGTTCGTATTGCAAGAATACTTTTAATACTACTGGGATGTGTTTGAGAATAAAACACAACACCCCATATGAAAACTTCCTTCAAAAAGGATGTCCGAGATCCCGTTCATAAAGAAGACGAATTTGGGTCGGATTCGTTCTCGCGTAGAAAACAGATCGAAAAAGTGATGCACTAATCAGAAGTTTCCCGGAGTTTGGACGGTCGAATCGAGCTGAATTTTTGGCAGGTGGTAGATATGGGAATTCCGCAGCAAATCAACGGTTGGATCCTCCAAAGGACGTCTGAGCTAGATGCTGGATACCACGCCCTAAACTCGTCCGGATTCTCGTCCAGATTCAACAGGGCTCCGGTATATCGGAGATTACCGGAGATTCCTCCATCGGAACTCGACGAAATTTTTGCAGGGTTGTTGTAGACTTAATTTCGCACAATTCCACCGAAGCGATCGTTAAAACGACACCCGAGGAGGCGGTGGCGGCAGACACAAGTCCGCTGTCCAGAAAAATAGTACGGTCACCTGAGGGCCATGTTGACGTTGAGCCCCCGGGCTCCCTGGATGATTCCTCCATGATCTTAATAAAGATCGGAGTTGATGTTGATGAAGGCCTTCATCCGAACATGATGATCGGAGGTAGGGCATAGTCCTCGGTCAAGCCAAGGGGACCAGTTGAGCTGGTGGCAAAGAAGCCGACGTCGCAGTTGACCTGCAGTCGAGCCATTAATCCTTTCGCCGATCACACAGCGAAACTCTCAATGAAAGCACCAATGTCGGTGTCAAAACCGGCGGATCTCGGGTAGGGGGTCCCAAGCAGTGCGTCTTAGGATCAATGGTAACAGGAGACAAGGGACACGATGTTTTACCCAGGTTCGGGCCCTCTTGATGGAGGTAAAACCCTACGTCCTGCTTGATTGATATTAATGATGTGGGTATTACAAGAGTAGATCTACCACGAGATCAAGGAGGCTAAACTCTAGAAGCTAGCCTATGGTATGATTGTTGTTGTATATGTCTATCGACTAGCCTGGCCCCCTGTTTATATAATGCACCAGAGGCCTAGGATAACAAGAGTCCTAGCCGAATACGCCGGTGGGGGAGGAGTCCTTGTCTTGATCGCCAAGTCTTGTTGATTCTTCCTTGTATGCGGCAGCTGTCCGGACTGGCCCATGAGTATACGGCCATGGGGGTCCTCGGCCCAATCCAACTGATCGGGAGACGACGTGGTGAGTACCCCCTAGTCCAGGACACCGTCACCGGCGCCCGCCGTGATGAAGCCACGTGCACCCCCCTCGAAGCTCCCAAATGCGGCACGGCCGAAGAAGGGCAAGACATTCGCGAAGAAGAACAAGGCGGCGGACGGCTCCGGCACCTCGAAGGCGTCGAGGAAGAAGCTTGCAGGGCGTGTGACGGGCGCGACGGCTACCAAAGCGCCGGCGAGCTCACTTGTTGAGCCGGCAACCGATGCGCACAATGTGTTCGACGATATGCCCCAAAGGTAGAAAATTTCCCCAACTTTTTTTTGTTATTTTTTGAATGCATACATATAGATAGCTTATTTGCATTGTTCTATATACTTTGTAGTGTCAACGATGATGCATACATGTCAACTATGGGTGTTGGCTCGAATAATTCGCATTGGTCTCAAACCAATGACATGCATTTCAAAGATCATGAGTTCGAGGTGGACGAGGATGGGGAGGGCATTGTCAATGCACCAAAAGGAAGAGGAGGCAACTACACCAACGATGAAGACGTTGTGCTATGAAAAACTTGGTTGGACGTGTCGAGGGATCCATCCATTGGAGGTGATCAAAGTAGAGATGCTTATTAGCTCTGGATGAAAGAACACTTTGATCTTCACAATGTGAGTGGAATTGACCGCTCTGCACGATCGCTTCGCTCCCGGTGGTCGACCATCAATAGGGATTGTCAACAATGGGCGGCCGTACAAAAAGCGGTTGACAAGTTGAACCCAAGTGGCACCAATGATGATGATAGGGTAAGTGTCATTTCATCATTCCTCATGTTCATCATGCTTGTTGTTGGTGTTCCTTGTGCTAACTTGTTTTGTTTTCATGTAGTTAAATATTGTACAAAACTTGTTCAAAGGAGAGGAGGAGAGGACCAAGAAGGGGAAGATCAAGAAAGGAAGGCCATTTACCTTGCCTCATTGCTATGAAGTATTGAAGGATGATGAGAAATGGAAGAAGCGTGAGGATATTGATGATTTGGATTTGAGCAAAAAACTCAAGAGAACAATTGATTTGGAAGATGATGATGAAGAGGATGCATCAAGCGAAGATGGCAAGAGAAGCCCCACACCAAACTTAGTTTCATACTCGAAGCCAAAAACGACCGGATGGCACGAAGAAAGACGCAAAAGAAAAGAAGAAGAGGAAAGGAGATGATGAGCTCAAAAATGATATGGAAGCAATTGTCAATGCAAGAAAATAAGCCAACAAGGTGAGGAAAATGGCAAGGAACCAAGATGCCGCGACCGAGGAGACGAGGTTGGCGGCCGAGGAGAGGAGGGTGGCGGCCGAGGAGAGGAAAGTGGCATTGGAGGAGAGGAAGGTGTACATGGAGGAGCAATCTAAATTGTTGGAATGGGAGAAGCACTTGTTCTTCTTGGACACATCTTTATTCAATGATGCGCAAAAGGAGTATGTTAATCTTGCCCGTGAAGAAGTCTTGATCCAAAAAAGAGCCATGATTCGCACAATGGGTGGCAATGGCCTTGGCGGCATGGGTGGCATTGGTGCCATGGGTGGCTTTGGAGCTACCATGGGCGGCATGGGTTCCATGGGTGGCTTTGGAGCTACCATGGAGACCATGGGAGGCATGGGTGGCTTTGGAGCACCTCCGGGCGGCTTGGACGGCATGGATGGCATGGGTCGCATGAGTTTTGCGTCTCTCATTGGGGGCATGGGTGCACCTCCGGGCGCCGGTGTGCCACCTTCGCATGAAGATGCCATTGAAGATCTTGGCAACACCTTCCGATCTTCACGTGATGAGGATGCGGCACGCAACAATGAAGAGGAGGAAGAATCGTCTTCATAGGAGTCGGATGAATCGGAGGAAGATGAGGATGAAGACGAGAACGAGGCTTGATTGTTGTTACTTTCGTTTGTGTCATGAACTTGGTTTGCATTTTGAACTTGGTTGAATGATGTTGTAGGCATGAATTTGAACTTTTGGGCACGAACTTGGTTGAATGATGTTTGTGATTCAAATTATATGCCATGTGTTTTGTGTTGATGTGTGAAATTTATTATTTTGTGTCCAAAATGAACAAATGTGAGGCGCCGGCTGCTCGCGTGCACTGCATTTTAGCGCGGCTGCTAGAGCCAGCGCTGCGCCAAACCTAGCGATGGGCGCGCCGCGCGTTGGGCGCCTGTTCGAGATGCTCTTAGCAGGGTGCATCATGACATTTTTTAACCCTCATATCCTTGTGACACCCAGTGTGCTCTCATATTTCCCTCGAAGAAAAAGACTTTGTAACCATGGGATTATCGGGAAGTACCAAAGGATCTTGTGAGGAACCTTTTCCTTTCCATCAACGTGTCTCCACCATGATGTACCACACTCGGGACAATGAATGATGTTGGCATGGTCTCCCCAATACAAAACACGGTCATACTTACATACATGAATCGTCTCATGACGAAGACCAAGATCAGAAAGAGCTCTCTTAGCATCAACATAAGATTTCAGAAAGGCCACATCAAGAAAATCATAATTCAACATTGAAAGAACATATTGAATGTCCTATTGGTCATACGGGTATATATTTTGATATGGAGAACCCTAATAGTGAACACAACCGAGTCACGGTGCAACATCCCTTATGAAGTTCTTGCTGCGCTTCTTGCATGAGATTTTTAAAAATATCCTACCCACCAAATGCATCTTCTTTATTTATGGATTCTTTTTTCATGTCATCTATGAGAGCTTCCATATTATCATACTTAGATTAATTGTGGACCTCTCATCATACTCGTCGGTTTCATAATCACCATCATTGGTTGTACCCTACATTCACCGTTGTCCAGTGATTCCCCATGATAGATCCACCTCGTATAGGTCTTGGACATACCATTGACACTTCATGAAATTTAACTTGATCTATAGGATGGCGGGCCCATTACCGCAATCCATGCATGGGCACAGCATGTCTTCAGCTCCGTTATTGTGAGAAACCGCAAAATCCATAAACTCCTTCACACCATGGTTGTATATCCGGGTCATCTTTGGTCCAGCATCAATCCATTTTTGCTCCATTGCTAGAAAAAACATAAAAGGTGCATAAGAATTTGCATAACCTAATCCAGAAAACCCAAACAATTTTGCTACGATGTCTTTTAGTAAATAGAACACACCTGAAATCACCCCTATTTCACTCTTTCGCAGTCCCGCGTCACTTCTCCGTGCAGCAGGGGTGTGTCCCCTTGCCGTACAGCCCCACCCACGCTCACCTCGTCATGCCGACCTCTCGCCTCGCCATGGACATGGTAGTGGAGGAGGGCCCTAAATCGACATTCCCAATTACTTAGTTAGGAGGGAACCGAACGATCCCAGTTCCAAGAAATTTCCGCTATTAAAAAAAAGAGATCCCACTAAATAAGTCAGCTAAAAAAACAATTACTTATATTCTATTTACATTTTCAAAAAAGGACCCGTCCAACATTTTCCGTGACACTAAACACGGTTGCAGAATATATACATGCCTAGTGACAGCCAAATGTGTCACCTAAAATCAATACAAAATGTCACCAAAGATGTCGAGGGGGCGTCGCAAGAGGAAATCAGCTAGTGATAGTTTCCGTCACAGAAAATGATCTTAGGCAACCGTTTTTCTTCTATCACGAGGATTTTCATCACAAACAATCCCATATTTTGTAGTGTCTGAAGCCATGTCTTTCTCATGGTGATGAGGATTTTGATCCGAGGTCAGATCTGCCCCATGGGAAGATGACGCGGAGCATCCCATGGACATCACCGTGTCATGTTCCCCATCGTCAAGAGACACACAAATCGCCCACATCTTACATATAAAGGTGAACCTTCTCCTTTACACGAGTCTACTTGACCCCTTAGAGTATACTACTTGACCCTACTCCATCATACATAATAGGTTAGAATTGAGCATCGTGCGCCTCGAGGAGGAATGCAAGCACAAGAGTACACCTACACCATCCCTGGGGGAAACTTGGAAGCGGAGACAGGAGCGCAAGACAAAGATGGAACGACTGCCATCAGGTAGCCGGACTGGACGGTTGAAGACCCAGCGACACTCGACAGCAAAAACGCCAAGCCGGACAATACCTTAGACGTCTGGCTAACTTCCTAGACTGTCTGACTGCTAAAGATCGCCAGCCGCACGAAGCCGAACAAGCATCAGCTGCAGGATTGTCCGACTTGATTCAGCTGGATAGTCCGACAACCTACCTGGGCACAGGAATCTGGCCCATAGGCTACGTATACCCCCTCTCTCCTACTCCACCTACACCTTCGTGGATTGACCTATATATCCTCTCCCTCACCTTAGATATGACAAAACACTAGATCTTAGCTCATGTATTTCCCCTAGTGAGACTCCTCTTTAGAGAGAAAACTTGGAGTACATGACCTCTTATGAGAGAAGACTCCGAGGAGTACAAGGCCACTTACGAGTGAAAGCTCCATGAGCACAAGACCTCCGTCTATGAAGAAGATTCCTCATGTGGAATTCAAGCCCTTCTTGTCTAAGGACTTGGGGAAGAAGAACCCTATCTTGTTCTGTCTCTCACTTGTGGATGATTTTAATCAAGGATCTATCTATGTGTACCTCATATTGCATGTTGTGTTGATTTGTATTTATTGCCCTTGTGATTCCTCTTGTTTTGCTCCGTGTTCTTCGTATTGTTTCTCAAATCCACCTCCAATACATGAAGATGAGGCCACCTATAGGGTTTGCCCTACATCACTTCCTAAAATCCGCATAAGAAGATCAACAGGTAGAGAGGTCGAGCTTAGCAACCTAAAACAAGTTGTAAATGAGAGGCAGTCCATCATCTTAACTTCAATACTAAATTTTTGTGCGTCCAAGCCGGGACTTGAACTCGGGTGGGCTGACAGCAACCTCAGCTGCCCAGCCAACGGGTCGACACCCCATCCTCATCTATTATACATTTTTACAGACAAAAAAATGGATCTGCCACGGGTTGTTGCAATCTATTATAAAGAGAAGTTGTTTTTACAAACAAACAAAAAACGTCTGTTAGTAGTCTAAAAGTTAAATTTTTGGGCTCCCTTAAAATTCAGTTTTACGTATCCATGGATTTGTTAGATAATCAAAACAGGGTTTGAAGCTGTTACACCATTAAGCCCTTGATGAGAACTTTTTCTCTATAATTCCGGTACCTAAACAACCCTTCAGTGCCGAAGAGCTACAAGGATTGGCACATGGTACCCAAGTCTGACATAAACACAAATGTGCTGAAGAATCCAAGTACAGGTACGTTCGGGTTGTTATGCTTCCGCGCCAAAGATACCTTCTGATTCCTCTGGCAAGTACTTGACCTTTTGATTCCAGAAATGAATGCAGTTCGAGTTGTATGGCATGGCGCAGGTGACAGACAGGTGTAATATTGTTGGTGTCAGAAGTTCAGTTTAAACCAACTACGAGTACTATTGAACTACTAGTGGTAAACCAGAAGCTCACAGCAAGAGAGAGATGAAAATACGATCCTAAATGGTTCCTGCTATCCAGCATAGGCTGCATAGCAGCTTGGATTTTGATGTCAACAACCAGCAGGCGACATCCTATCATGTAGTATCAGTTAAATGCATTGTTGCATTGATGCTCTTGCTGAAATCGCTCAATCGCAATCAATCCCAGGTAACTGAGAACTGTAGATGTTTCTCTTACAAACTACTCCCCCCGTTCAGAATTACTTGTCACAAAAATGGATGTATTTACAACTAAAATACATCTAGATATATACATTTCTTGGACGAGTAATTCCGAACGGAGGGAGTACTAGACGAATGAAATTCCATGTGACATCTGAAGATGAGGTCAAATGATCAGCCATCTAATCTACAAGTGGGTCAAACCCAGCTCATTTGGCATCTTTTGATTAGCCAAGCAATCAAAAGTTAAGTCCTCTGACATATAGCTCTATCTATATTTTGCTACATTCTACTATCAGCCAGCACTCAGAGGTTGCAATCAAGGGGCAAATCTGTGCTTCCATGCATGACCGTAAACCCAAGGCCAGGCACTCAGATGTCACAGTTTCCATGAACAAAGAGAACACCAGATGACCATAATTATTTACTCCCTCCGTCCCATAATATAAGAACGTTTTTGACACTAGTGTAGTGTTTAAAACGTTCTTATATTTTGAGACAGAGGGAGTAGCATCCAGAACAACACATAATCTGAAAGGAGGGGCCAAAAAAGTAGGGGTGACAAAAACTCAGCTCCAGGTACAGTTTATCCAGTAGTAGTACAGTACAATACAAGATTAAAATGGCGCCATATCTTTATACATAAAAGAACTAAACACGCTAAAGAAAACAAACCGACGTTTTCTCATGACGCTATCTAGCAGTTTCTGTAATCCACCCAGCCTCCTACAGTTATTAACACCTGAAAAGGCCTCCAGTCTCATCCTACACTTGCCGAGTTGAGATTTTACGACATCTTCATCCAACCACCAGCCTTTCTACTTGACAGAAAAATTCTACGTTATGCTAGGAAGGTGTTGAAGGTACCAATCCAATCCAGGTTGAAAATGAATACACCACTGTACCCTTAAACAATCTGGACGTAATCTGGTGTGTCGGACCTTGGACCGGCAATTGTCCGGTACACATACAATGTCTCGACTGGGCTATCATCCGGAAGTGACTCCACAGGGCATGTTCGTCCAGGATCGTTCATTATCTCCACGGTAAGGCGGGGCATCTTCTCTGCAAGCTGTCGGCATGCGCCCAGGGTCAATGAGCACGACGACATCCAAAGGGATCGCATTGTCTCCAGCTTGGCAGCATTTGCCAGCAACGGCTTATTTCCAAATGGGCAGTCCCTGATTTCCAGCTTCTTCAGGCTCTTGCAGCCAGAGAGGATATAATGCAGGCCAAGATCACTGTTCCCAGCAAAGGCGATTGACAGCATCTCAAGACAATTACCATTTGCACCGATTGATTTGAACACGAGATCTGTGAGAAGGCCAGACACAGAGAGGCGCCTAAGGCCCTTGCATGATTCCACAATGGCACTGAAGCCAGCATCAAGAGACTGCCGTGTGACGTAATCTGGAGTACGGGGCTCAAGGATGCATAACCGGAAGCAAGTGAAGTTGGGACGGTTCTTTGCAATTGTAATGAGGGCCTCATTCGTCATCTGGCCGCAGAAGTAGAGAACTGACTCCAACATGGGGCAACTGGCAGAAACATCAACAAGGCCTCTTTCAGTCAATAAAACTTGCCCGGCACCAAAAGGGTCAGACGGGAAGACCCGCAGCTCTTGCAGTTTACTGCAAGAGCCTGCCACAACAGCTAGACCATGGTCCTCAATTAGGTCCATCACCTGAAAAACACGGCTTAAACTTCTCAATGAAGCAAATATTAATGAAGAAAACATGGAAAGTGAGACATTGATCATAATTCAGTTTTACAAACTACACTGTTGTGGGGCAAGTAAATATCTTGTAGTGCTTGACAAACTGAAAGGGGCAGAAAACCATAGTTGTTTCTGTTTTATGCCAATACGGAGATCCTAGCTTATGTTCAAAGAGAGACATTAATCAGGTATTCATGGCAATATTCACATAAGCAATGTGAGTGTATATTTGCAAAATAGAGTGGGTATTGAAGTTGATATCTACTAAAAGCACAAGTAGCATACCCATAATTGCTGCAGATTCTTGCATCTGCTAATAAATTTTATTAGCTCGGGGCCTCGCACAGTAGCATAACTCAGATTAAGTGATGTCAGGCCTTCACATACACAGTAGAATGCTGGCAGGTAATCTGGAACAGCATCCCAAGCCCCAGAGAGCCTTCTCAGGCTTTTACAACCTGCAAATGCCGCTTCAAGCTTTGCAAAGAGATCTGAATGATACTCAGCGGAAAATTTGCCAGTTCCGAGTTCTACTAGTTGCGGAGCCTTACGAAGAAGGCTAGCAACCTTGTCAAGAGGGATAGCATTGTTGAGCTTCAGAGTCTTGAGGTTGCGGCATCTGCTCACTAGCCGCTCAAGTACAGTGAAATTGACCTCCCCTTCTAAGCATGAAAAGTTCAGAGTTTCCAGACAAGTAAAGGATTCTGGAAAGTAACTGAGCCAATGACTGGAACAATCCTCAATGTAGTTCTCTTGCAGGTCAAGTTCTCTTAAATTTCTGCAGCATGGAGTAGAAAGAAATTAGAACTCAAGGATAGGCCATGAACCATATCTGAAAAAAATGATGAAAGCAGAGCAAGAGTTGCCCATTAGTCTATTATCAACACTACCATCACTTGAGAAACAAAGTCCATGCGAGTATTTGGTGGAAGAATTAAGGCAATTTATGAGAAAATAACAAATAACTGCAGGTACACTTGGGCACTTGGCTATGGCGTTACAAAGATCATGATAACGAAAATGGATACAGCAAATAAAACATTGTATTGCTTCATTCAGGGTTCAACTAATCTTTGTTCATGTTCTTACTCCAGTTATATCAGTGTTTTGTGTGCTCAGTAAACTTTGAAGTCAACATTTGCAGTAAATTAGTGTCATCTAGTATCTAGAGTCTCATGGAGATTGAGCCGTCTGGAACAAGTTATATGATTTACGTGCTTCACAGGAACATCAGTGTAAAGCAGCATTAGGAAAAATCTGTCTTCAGCGTATAAGGTTTGCTTTGCCTTTGCGGTTACAGCACCTATGTCCACTATTTTAGTGTCCTTTCCCATATTCTCAAGCATACTAGATCAACAGATTTAAGGTAGCCACAGCAGCAACAAGAGAATTAGCGGATAAAGCACAAGCAAACCGATACAGATAGACGGAGCAATGAAAAAGGTAACAATAGAAACAAACTCAAATACTTCAATGCTCACAAAATGCGTATAACAGCCCACATCTAAAGTCTCCATAACTATGAGGCGGCGGTCCAGGAACTTATCTTAGATGCAAAATAAGGTAATCAGGTTTTTCTTGGCTGACAAGGACACTTGCTAAGATCTCCATTATTTGCAGCCTCAGGATATGATTAGTATGAGCTAGCTAGACTGCGATAAATTGGATCTAAAGCTGGCCCCCCCTCATCAGACCCAACTACTTCCAAACCACACATTTTTTAGGGAAGAAAAATAATATGAACTCCCCAGCTTAGATTCAATTATGTTAATTATCAACCTCATCTAAAACAAGATATTGAGGACTTCATCAAATGTTGAATTCACACATACCAAATTATTTATCAAAACAAGAACAAGGAAAGTGTTTCTGACAAACTACATTGCATTACTATGTCATTTCCAATCCAAATGATACAAAGCGTGCACACTCACATCTACGTAGTCAGAATTTTCTAGGACGAAGACATGAGAAAAGCTCAAGGACAACTGAATAGCAGGTCCAAGAATCAACAGAACACTCACAAGTGAATGTAGCGTTTGTTTTTCACATAGAAAAAAATGTAACTGTACTCTCTTTCTCGACGATAGTCGATAGAGTACTGATTACAACAATCTGTATTACCAAGGTTCAGTCTAATGATTTGTTATGCACCTTTATATATGGCACTGGGCTAGAATATAACAATGCACATTCAGTTACTTCAGAGTTCAGACTCTCTTCTATGTTTGCACAGGATAACACAGTATCAAAAACTGATCAAACACCATTAGCCTTTCCTCGCAGCTTAATACTTTCCTATCAATCAAAACAATCGAAACAGTACTGGCTGTGCACATTAAGTACTATGGATTTCTATCCCAATTCGTATGTACCAAATCCTTCAAGTTCCTTTTTAAAAGGTAAGGATCTTATAAATTCCTACTTTCTGTGTAAGGGATTCCCGCAAGCTCAACTAATCAGATACAAAGGAAGGGATCAAAGTTGCTTGTTTAACTAGTCCATTATATGCAGGCATTATGAGCACAGGAGCAAATATCACATTCTCCCTTGAGAATCCCCCCAAAAAAAAGGGAAACCACAGTAATGGGAATCCATATCTTCAGAACATGCTAAAGACATGTTTCTTTAGAATCTAGAAGCTCAAATCAGGATGGCAAGTCCACAAACACACGCGAAGGTAACTGAAAAATGGAAAGGAGAACAACTCAAGCGAGATCCGGTGCCTCAGGCTCATGACGTGGGGATATACATTTTTTTAAGTAAAGGCGCATCTGATTGGTTTTAATTAAACTAGAAATAATTCCATCCTTTTGGCAGAAAGAGAAAAAGGGATGCATCCATCATTGGTACACAGATAGATATATATCGTCTGCCAATCCCACAGATCCGTCCACGAGAGATCACGCTCACACAATGCAATCGAACATGGGCCAAAGCTTCTGGAGAACAGATGAAGGCTAGTTCGCAAATCACAGTTCAAAGCTTTGAAAGACAGGACACTCGTTTGACTAGCACAAGAACACGCTTGAGCTTATTAGGAGAGAAATAACAATAGCAGCTCCTTTGAATAGATCAAATCCTTTCACACTTAAACTAGGAATAGATCAAATCTTAACTGAAACTTGCATCTATTCCAAAGAACTGCCAAATGAAGCGCGCACAACAAAATCAGTTGTTTAGCTCAAAAAATCGTTGAACCATTTTGAGGAAAATGTAATCATTTTAGCTGAACCAAGAACTAGTTGGATCACAAAAACCGAAAGCTCAAATGACCGAACAAAGCTCAAATCTGTAGGAGAAGGAAGCAAAGAAGCACCCAAATCTCCTGTCTTAGCTCAAAGCTTGACCGCCAAAGTCGGGGCCTCACCTGCAACCTTCTGTAATGGCGGCGAGGCCGGCGGTGCTGAATCCCTCGCATGAGACGAGGCGCAGGACCTGGAAGTTCTTGAAGGAGGAGGCGATCATCTCCAGGCACTCGTCCGTGACGACCATGCGCTTGAAGCTGAGCTCCTCGAGCAGCGGCCAGCCGTCGGCGGCGGCGGCGACCCAGGGCGCGGCCTCGGCGCCCCAGGCGGGCGGGACCAGCCCGAAGTCCGCGAAGTGGGGCTTCCCCTTGACCTCGGCGGCGCGGACGGAGGGGAAGCGGTCGACGGCGTCGCGCGGGGCGGCGGCGTAGCAGTTGGCGACGGCGAGGCGGCGCCGGGAGCGGCGCTCGGCCCCGAGCCAGCCGTGGCAGACGGCCGCCGCGGCGCCGCGGTCGGCGGCGGCGGGGAGGAAGGAGAAGGCGTGCTCCAGGACCTCGTCCGGGAGCAAGTGCCATGGGGGCGCAGCGTGGCCGGCGCCGTCGCGCGCGCCGCCGCGGCCCATCGGGGCGGCGCGGGCCGTCGGTGGCCCGGGCTGGCTACCCGGCGGCTGGGGCGGGCCGGCGGAGCGCGCGGGGAGGCGGCGGCGGCAGGGAGAGCATCTGGAGAGGAGGGGGTGGAGAGAGAGGCTGCTGGCTCTCTCTTCTGTCTCTGCTCTCCCCCCGGTCTTCTCTCTACTTCTCTCCTCCCCTCACCCTCACCTCTCTTTCTCTCTCTCTCTCTTTGCTTTTCTATTTTCATTTTTTTAGAAGGAGATTTTCATTTTATTTTCTTTAGTAGACAGTGAGAGAGAGAGGGGTGAGTGTGTACTGTCGTTGTCCTCTTGTTTTCTTTCTAGGGAGAGGAGAATTTTTTTCTTGATTTTCTGTAATGTATTTCAGATTCATTTATCACTGTTTCAGATTTATTTGTTTGCAGACAGAAAAGAACTGTTTTTTACTGCTCTGTGCTGAGCAAGGGGTGAGCGAGCGAGCATGGATAGGGAATGAACAGTGATGGAACTGATGGTAGGATAGAGGCGCTTGTTTCAGCTTGGGTTTTTTGGGGATTTGGGACGTGGACGCTGTGGATTCTGTGCGCAGTGGTTTGCAGCCGACGGTGTTCCTTTGAAGTGAACGTCGACAGTAGTTGAACGATTTGTGCACCATAACTCAACCCAGCCTTCAATCATGTGTGTTCAGTGGAGAATGATCGTTGGATCACATGTCGCTTGAAATTGCCCGCATAAATTTTGTGGGGAACTTTTTGATGTTTTACGAGTTTATATTTTTTTTTTGCGAATAGATGTTATACAAGCTTTTACAAACCAAACATACCTTGCAGAAGAACTCGTATGGATATAGTAGTAATCAGAGCTTCAAAAAAAAGACCATGAATTGGTAGCTGCCAGAACTATTGTTTCCCAAAATTAGTTGCTTTTAGAAACTCGTATGTTTCATAATTTACCATGGATGTTGTATTTAACCATTCATAATAAGATTAATAAAAAATCATTACAAGCTCCTTTCCGCATCAAAATTGATGGTATGCTAGGCACGTCATATATTGTTGATTCCTAGCATGATTTCTTTGGTATATATCTATATCTTTCTCTTGTTGTGATCCATGGTGCATACTGATTATGATACTTTGTATGTGCGTATTTATTTTGCTAATCATACCATAGCTCCCATCTGATGCTTGAACAACACGATAAATCAAATCATTCATGTGTGAAACCAAAGTTCAGACGATGGGGTTTCCAGTACCAAAACCGGGCAAGGAGGGTCTTGTACGTGCGACAGTTGCGATCTTGTTATGCAAAACAAAAGTGTTGCACGCATTGCATGATGAAAGTGTATGATGTGTGATTATTGTGTTGGTTTATTTTTTAAAAGAGTTAATACCATTATTGATACATAAACTTGTAGGGGTGGGAACAGTTTCATACAAAAACTAAAAAACCCCACAAAAATAGCCCTCCAACTTGTCTGCTGTAACAAATTTATACAAAACCACCCCGAACTGCACACGTGGCACGCCATGTAGGCTCTGTCGGGCCCGGATCACATTTTTACAAAGAAACCCTCGCGCTTTAGCAATTTCGCAGACAAGTCCATCCCTCGACAGAAAAGCACCTGGTCGTCGGCCCCGATGCAAACCCCTTCCAAAACCTTTCCCTTCTACCCACGTCCCATGTTCCTCCTCATCTCTGCCCGCTCCTCCTGCGAGGCGACGCCGCCGTCGGCCTCATCGGCGGCGACACAAGGCGCCATGGAGCCGCGGCGTAGGGAACCCGACGAGTTCCCTCCTGAATACGGTAAGGACCTGCTTATTCGCGCTCCCCCTGTTCCTCTGCTTCCCCTGTTCCTGCACTCGGCGCACTAGGGTTTTTCAGGCCGATCATGCCGATGTAGGGTTGAAAATTGGGTCGATCTGCTCACTAGGGTTGGTTGTGTGCGTCCCCAGGGTTCGTAGGGGAAGTAGTTTCCATGAGCTTGTCTAGGG
>NC_041381.1:168541681-168578315 GCF_002162155.2 Triticum dicoccoides
AATGTGAGGGGATTTGATCTAGGGTTTTGGGTAGCATACAGGAAAAGGGGGGGGTCCTTGAGGGGGTCTTTTGATGTGATTTTATTGTTTACATATTCAGAGATTATATGCTATTGTTGCAGTGAACTGTAGATGCAGTGTAAAATGTGATGAAAGGGTGGTATTTTAGTTCATATTTCAGTGTAAAAATGCTGACTTTCCCTGTTATTTTAGTTCAAATTCGGGTAGGTTTTCAGTCCCCTACCATGGCCATCAAATCAAATGTTAGCATCAGGAAGCTCGCACTCATCAGGAAAGCCCAAATTCATGGGCATTCGAAGCAAATCAGCGAGGGGAAGGGGGACACACACCTTGCAGAAATCGACATCCATGTAGCGCACCTCTCCGGTGATTTTCGCCCAAGGCTCGCCGTCCTTCGTCATGTCGGCACCGGCGAGGTCACATCCATTGAGCGGGAGAGGGTGGCTTGAGGACGACGACGCCCCTGCTCCACGGCGTCCTGCCTGCTGCTTCCCGCTCAATGATGTGCACCCCTTCATCTCGACAGGGCGACGGAGACGGCTGCCGGCGGGGAGGGCGGCCGAGAGGGCGGCGGAGACGGCTGGCGTCGGAGGGGAAGGAGGAGACGGCTGGCGGCGGAGAAGGGCCACGGCAAAGGGGAGGGCGACGGCTAGGGATTTACGAATGGGGAATCGATGCAGAGAGAGAGGGCGAGGGGGCTTTTTGTAAAATACAGAGAGTGCGAGGGGGCTTTTATAAAATTAAGGCGTGTGCCAAAATCCAGCGTGGCATGCCAAATGTCGCGTCCACAGCTGTTTTGTATAAATTTGTTACAGCAGACAAGTTGGAGGGCTAGTTTTGTGGGGTTTTTTAGTTCTTGTATGAAACTGTTCCCACCCCTACAAGTTTATGTATCAATAATGGTATTAACTCTTTTTAAAAAATATCATCTAGTTCTTCTTTTTTTGCAACAGACGAAGGAAATGTAAAAGCAATCACCACAATTCTTATGTACCCTCGAGCGCACCTCCGTTTACACCCCTCCATGTAAAATGAAGTTTACCGTCGCATTGTAACTGAGGAAACCACTCACACAACGAAAGAGGGGCATGGAACACGGAAGCTAAAAAAAATGCAAAGGGGACTCAAAGGAGCAAAATATATGTCTTGTTTGTTCTAACCATCACATTAATATGTTGTTTTTATACAACTTCTACTTCTTCCGATCCAATGTAACCATGTTTTTTTTTTCTGATAGGAGGGAGTAGCTTGTAAACCTAATACTGGTACACATATATTTTGAAGATATAACCAGATAATGGTAGGAGCATATAATTCTCCCCTTCTGGCTCCATCGTGTCTCATCAAATCCTCATCCTGTTACATGATTGCTGGCTTGTTGCCCCATCGGCACTGTTTTGAGATCCAAAAGCTTCCACGTACTATCATTGTTCGCTCCACCGCCTTCGCTACTGTTGTCATCATCATCCTTTACAAATAAACCATATTCCATATAAACCTATCGATCTACACGCCACATATCAGTCTCACCACACCACACGTAGGTGAATCTCCGGAGCCTTCGCGCGCAGAGGATCCCACCCTTGCTCACCTCGGGCGCGGTCCCCACGCAGAGTGGGCAGTGGAGCCAGGCACCGGCGAGCGAGCATGTGACGGCCGCATGGGCTCACGACTTTTTACTGCCCGCTCACTGACCGGCCCAATCACAAGGAGTAAAAAAACAGTAAAAATCACCCCCCGAAAGATATCACGAGCAAATTTCACTTTCGCCTTTTTTGACCTGGCTGCCTCCTCCCCCCTATCAAATCCCAATCTCGAGATGTTTATTCCCCTCTGGGAGGGCCCCTTTTTACTGTTGACGACGATGAAACTTGAAACCCAATCTCACTGCAAGCATCTTTTCAACGGTAAAACTAGCAGATGAGATGAGAGTGAGACGCTTTGTTAGTTAGTTAAGCCTCGTTAACGAACGTGGGCGAAGGTTGTTGCGTGCTGGACTCATCATTAGTGGTAAAGTCATCGCCTTAGTTGAAATTCTTAATTACAAACCAATATATTGCTGAAACTCTTCCTTGCAAATAATGTCGTGAACCGACTGGATTTTTCGAAATAAAAGTCTAAAACAGTACTGTGCTTCACTATTCTGATTTTTGCACTCAGCAAACTTCTTTTAAAGATGATTGATTTTTGCAATGGTGTGCTTATAGCAGAATAAAAACAGGGGGATTTGTGCTAATTAGGGAGTACTCAAACTACCCTACGCAGTAGGTTTGGGTAGCAATAGCGCATATACTAGGCGCTAACACCTGTCATCCACCGATAAGCACAGCCGTCCTTATCTCCTCCTACTACTACTCGCCCTCGGTCCTATGACAGCAGTAACATTATTTTACTGCCGTCCCTGCTAACCAAACAGCACTTGTTTACCGGGAAATGCTTGGGGAGCCGCGAAAAATACGTACCGCGGCACGCACGCAGCACGCGTCCCCAGCTGCTGTTACGGCTTAATTAAGGGCTTCGAGCCGCGTGAGTGATGGAGCATTAAACCCGATCCAAATCAAATCGAATCAAACGCGGACGAGGAGCGAGCTGATTAGCCCATGGCTTAATTTACTCTGATTAGGAGTGGCCGTGTTCTGCTGGAGATTAGCTGTAATTGTCTTTTTTAGTTCGGGGCAGCTTGATATTGTTATTGTTTCTTTTGCTTCTCATGTTTTTTTTATACTGCACTCCTGCTAAGTCTAATCCAGACATTGGCATACACGGAGATTAAGCAGTTCCTGCTAAGTTTAATCCAGATTATTACTATCACAAGATTATTGACATGGCAAATTACATACGATGGAGTGGGAATATCTATTTAGAGGCATATGGACCAATGATACATGCCAAGAAAGAGGTCAGAATATATAAGACTACTCACAGTGGGAGTAAGAGCAAAATACAATAATAGGCTTATAGCGTGCTTACGGAAGTGGATGTAGTTGAACTTGAGCGAGCAGCCGCACCAAGACACTTCCCAAAAACCTTATCGCCAGAGAACCAACGTGTGGTCGGATGGTTAGAAGAGAGTGGTACCTCCAGCCCACCAAAAATCAAACTATATATTTGACGTTTTGGTGTCTCATAAGGCAAAATATTTTTTGAATGGGCTGTGAGCCTCCGTCAACCTATACCAGACGACAAGTGATAACCTTTGTACGAGTGTGTATGTACATGTGTGAGAGTGTTTGTGTATGTACTATTTTCTCAACAAAAAAAGGTTATCACTTGTCGTCTGGTATAGGTTCTCAGAGGGCGTGGTTCCGGAGGCATGCTCTCCTGTGCGCTGTGCATGCATTCGCCGGGATGGGGTCGCCGGAGAAGCAGCTCAACACTAAGAACTCTGCTAGAGTGTGTGATGGTGTCCCAGACTAGGCGTCACCCACCACGTCGTGTTCTGGCCAGGTGGGCCGGGCCGAGGACCACTCATTGCGGTCCACCAAGGGGCCATCTCTAGAAGGCCCAAGGCGCGTAGAAGGAATGTTCCCGAAGACTTGTTGCCTGCTCCAAGACTTGGAGGTCGTCTACAATATGGTGTCTTGTACGTAGCCGACTTATTTGTAACCCTAGGCCTCCTAGTATCTATATAAACCAGGGGTAGGGCTCATAGAAGAGACAGAACAATCTTGTGGTAGATTAACATGTATTTTATACTCCATTCCAAATCAATACAAACACAAGCAGGACTTAGGATTATATCTTTGAGAAAGCATTAACCTAGGTAACACCTCGTGTGTTGGAAATATGCCCTAGAGGCAATAATAAATAAGTTATTATTATATTTCCTTGTTCATGATAATCGTTTATTATCCATGCTATAATTGTATTGGTAGGAAACTCAGATACATGTGTGGGTACATAGACAACACCATGTCCCTAGCAAGCCTCTAGTTGACTAGCTCGTTGATCAACAGATGGTTACGGTTTCCTGACCATGGACATTGGATGTCATTGATAATGGGATCACATCATTAGGAGAATGATGTGATGGACAAGACCCAATCCTAAGCCTAGCACAAAGATCGTGTAGTTCGTACGCTAAAGCTTTTCTAATGTCAAGTATCATTTCCTTAGACCATGAGATTGTGCAACTCCCGGATACCGTAGGAATGCTTTGGGTGTACCAAATGTCACAACGTAACTGGGTGACTATAAAGGTGCACTACAGGTATCTCCGAAAGTGTTTGTTGGGTTGGCACGAATCGAGACTGGGATTTGTCACTCCGTGTGACGGAGAGGTATCTCTGGGCCCACTCGATAGGACATCATCATAATGTGCACAATGTGATCAAAGAGTTGATCGCGGGATGATGTGTTATGGAACGAGTAAAGAGACTTGCCAGTAACGAGATTGAACAAGGTATCGGTATACCGACGATCGAATCTCGGGCAAGTACAATACCGTTAGACAAAGGGAATTGTATACGGGATTGATTGAGTCCTTGACATCGTGGTTCATCCGATGAGATCATCGTGGAACATGTTGGAGCCAACATGGGTATCCAGATACCGCTGTTGGTTATTGACCGGAGAACGTCTCGGTCATGTCTACATGTCTCCCGAACCCGTAGGGTCTACACACTTAAGGTTCGATGACGCTAGGGTTATAAAGGAAGTTTGTATGTGGTTACCGAATGTTGTTCGGAGTCCCGGATGAGATCTCGGACGTCACGAGGAGTTCCGGAATGGTCCGGAGGTAAAGATTTATATATGGGAAGTCCTGTTTTGGTCATCGAAAAAGTTTCGGGTTTTATCGGTAACGTACCGGGACCACCGGGAGGGTCCCGGGGGTCCACCAAGTGGGGCCACCGGCCCCGGAGGGCTGCATGGGCCAAGTGTGGGAGGGGACCAGCCCCAGGTGGGCTGGTGCGCCCCCCCCACAAGGGCCCAAGGCGCCTAGGGTTTGGGGAGGGAGTGCTTCCACCTAACTTGGGGGGCAAGTTTCCCCCCTCTCCCCCCTTGGCCGCCACCCTTAGATGGGATTGGGGCTGCCGCACCCCTTGGGGTGGAAACCCTAGAGGGGGCGCACCCCCCTCCCTCTCCCCTATATATACTTGAGGGTTTTGGGGCTGCCAACAGATGAGTTTTGACCTCTCCCAGGCGCAGCCCTACCTCTCTCCCTTCTCCTCTCCCGCGGTGCTTGGCGAAGCCCTGCAGGATTGCCACGCTCCTCCACCACCACCACGCCGTTGTGCCGCTGCTGGACGGAGTCTTCCTCAACCTCTCCCTCTCTCCTTGCTGGATCAAGGCGTGGGAGACGTCACCGGGCTCTACGTGTGTTGAACGCGGAGGTGCCGTCCGTTCGGCACTAGGATCTCCGGTGATTTGGATCACGACGAGTACGACTCCTTCAACCCCGTTCTCTTGAACGCTTCCGCTTAGCAATCTACAAGGGTATGTAGATGCACTCTTCTTCCCCTCGTTGCTAGTCTCTCCATAGATAGATCTTGGTGATTCGTAGGAAAATTTTAAATTTCTGCTACGTTCCCCAATAGTGGCATCATGAGCCAGGTTTATTGCATAGATTCTTTGCACGAGTAGAACACAAAGTAGTTGTGGGCGTTGATTTTGTTCAATATGCTTACCGTTACTAGTCCAATCTTGTTTCGACGGTATTGTGGGATGAAGCGGCCCGGACCGACCTTACACGTACTCTTATGTGAGACAGGTTCCACCGACTGACATGCACTTGGTGCATAAGGTGGCTAGCGGGTGCCAGTCTCTCCCACTTTAGTCGGAACGGATTCGATGAAAAGGGTCCTTATGAAGGGTAAATAGCAATTGACATATCACGTTGTGGTTGTTGCGTAGGTAAGAAACGTTCTTGCTAGAAACCCATAGCAGCCACGTAAAACATGCAAACAACAATTAGAGGACGTCTAACTTGTTTTTGCAGGGTATGCTATGTGATGTGATATGGCCATGAAGAATGTGATGAATGATATGTGATGTATGAGATTGATCATGTTCTTGTAATAGGAATCACGACTTGCATGTCGATGAGTATGACAACCGGCAGGAGCCATAGGAGTTGTCTTTATTTATTGTATGACCTGCGTGTCATTGAACAACGCCATGTAATTACTTTACTTTATTGCTAACCGGTAGACATAGTAGTAGAAGTAATAAGTTGGCGAGACAAATTCATGGAGACACGATGATGGAGATCATGGTGTCATGCCGGTGACGATGATGATCATGGAGCCCCGAAGATGGAGATCAAAAGGAGCAAAATGATATTGGCCATACCATGTCACTATTTGATTGCATGTGATGTTTATCATGTTTATGTGTCTTATTTGCTTAGAACAACGGTAGTAAATAAGATGATCCCTCATTAAAATTTCAAGAAAGTGTTCCCCCTAACTGTGCACCGTTGCGAAAGTTCGTCGTTTCGAAGCACCACATGATGATCGGGTGTGATAGATTCTTACGTTCACATACAACGGGTGTAAGCCAGATTTACACATGCGAAACACTTAGGTTGACTGGACGAGCCTAGCATGTACAGACATGGCCTCGGAACACAAGAGACCGAAAGGTCGAGCATGAGTCGTATGGCAGATACGATCAACATGAAGATGTTCACCGATGATGACTAGTCCGTCTCACGTGATGATCGGACACGGCCTAGTTGACTCGGATCATGTAATCACTTAGATGACAAGAGGGATGTCTATCTGAGTGGGAGTTCATAAGATGAACTTAATTATCCTGAACATAGTCAAAAGATCTTTGCAAATTATGTCGTAAGCTCGCGCTTTAGTTCCACTGTTTAGATATGTTCCTAGAGAAAATATAGTTGAAAGTTGACAGTAGCGATTATGCGGACAGTAGAAAGCTTATGTCCTTAATGCACCGCTCAGTGTGCTAAACCCCAAATGTCGTTTGTGGATGTTGCGAACATCGGTCATACATGTAGAGTTGAGGCACCAAAGACGTTTTCGAAACGTCGCGGAACATATGAGATGTTTCGAGGGCTGAAATTGGGATTTCAGGCTCATGCCCACGTCAAGAGGTATAAGACCTCCAACGATTTTCTTAGCCGTTAAACTAAGGAAGAAAGGTCAATCGTTGAGCTTGTACTCAGATTGTCTGAGTGCAACAATCACTTGAATCGAGTGGAGAGTTGATCTTCCAGATGAGATAGTGATGTTTCTCCAAAGTCATTGCCACCAAGCTGCTAGATCTTCGTGATGAACTATAACATATTAGGGATAGATATGATGATCCTTGAGATATTCGCGATGTTTGACACCGCAAAATAGAAATCAAGCAGGAGCATCAATTTTTGATGGTTAGTAAAACCACTAGTTTCGAAAAGGGCAAGGGCAAGAAGGGATACTTCATGAAACGGCAAATCAGCTGCTGCTCTAGTGAAGAAACCCAAGATTGAACCCAAACCCGAGACTAAGTGCTTCTGTAATAAGGGGAACAACCACTGGAGCAGAATCACCCTAGATACTTGGTAGATGAGAAGGCTGACAAGGTCGATAGAAGTATATTGGATATACATTATGTTAATGTGTACTTTACTAGTACTCCTAGTAGCACCAGGGTATTAAGATACCGGTTCGGTTGCTAAGTGTTAGTAACTCGAAATAAAAGAGCTACGGAATAAACGGAGACTAGCTAAAGGTGAGCTGACGATATGTGTTGGAAGTGTTTCCAAGTTTGATGTGATCAAACATCGCACGCTCCCTTTACCATCAAGATTAGTATTAAACCTGAATAATTGTCTTTTGGTGTTTGCGTTGAGCATAGACATGATTGGATTATGTCTATCGCAATACGATTATTCATTTAAGGAGAATAATGGTTACTCTATTTATTTGAATAATACCTTTACTGGTCTTGCACCTAAAGGAATGGTTTATTGAATCTCGATCGTAGTGATACACATGTTCATGCCAAAAGATATAAGATAGTACCACCTACTTGTGGCACTGCCATGTAAGTCATAAAAACGCATGAAGAAGCTCCATGTTGATGGATCTTTGGACTCACTCGTTTTGAAAAGTTTGAGACATGCGAACCATGTCTATTGTTGTATATGCATGAAGAAACTCCATGCAGATGGATCGTTTGGACTCTCTTGATTTTGAATCACTTGAGACATGCAAATCATACCACATGGGCAAGATGACTGAAAGCCTCGTTTTTAGTAAAATGGAACAAGAAAGCAACTTGTTGGAAGTAATACATTTTGATGTGTGCGGTCCAATGAGTGCTCAGGCACGCAGTGGATATAGTTATGTTCCTACTTCACGGATGATTTGAGTAGATACTGAGTATATTTACTTGATGAAACACAAGTCTGAATTATTGAATGGTTCAAGTAATTTCAGAGTGAAGTTGAAGATCATCGTGACAAGAGGATAAAATGTCTATGATATGATCATAGAGATGAGTATCTGAGTTACGAGCTTTGGCATGCAATTAAGACATTGTGGAAATGGTTTCACAATTAATACCGCCTAGAACACCATAGTGTGATGGTGTGTCCGAACATCATAGTTGCACCCTATTGGATATGGTGCGTACCATGATGTCTCTTGTCGAATTACCATTATCGTTCATGGGTTAGGCATTAGAGACAACCGCACTCACTTTAATAGGGCACCACGGAATTCCGTTGAGACGACACCGTTTGAACTATGGTTTGGAGAAACCTAAGTTGTCGTTTCTTAAAAGTTTGGGGTTGCGACGCTTATGTGAAAAAGTTTCAGGTTGATAAGCTTGAACCCAAAGCGGATAAATGCATCTTCATAGGACACCCAAAACAGTTGGGTATACCTCCTAATTTAGATCCGAAAGCAATAGGGATTTTTTCTTGAATCGGGTCCTTTCTCGAGGAAAGGTTTGTCTCGAGAATTGAGTGGGAGGATGGTGGAGACTTGATGAGGTTATTGAACCGTCACTTTAACAAGTGTGTAGCAGGGCACAGGAAGTTGTTCCTGTGGTGCCTACACCAATTGAAGTAGAAGCTTATGATAGTGATCATGAAGTTTTGGATCAAGTCACTACCGTACCTCGTAGGGTGACAAGGATGCGTACCACTTCAGAGTGGTACAGTAATCCTGTCTTGAAGGTCATGTTGCTATGCAACAATGAACCTACGAGCTATGGAGAAGCAATGGTGGGCCCATATTCCGACAAATGGTTAGAAGCCATGAAATCCAAGATAGGATCCATGTATCAGAACAAAGCATACTTTGGTGGACTTGCCCGATGATCGGCAAACCATTTAGATAAATGGATCTTTAAGAATAAGACGGACGTGGACGGTAATGTCACCGTCTATGAAGCTCGACTTGTGGCGAATTGTTTTTCACAAGTTCAAGGAGTTGACTACGATGAGATTTTCTCATCTGTAGCGATGCTTAAGTCCGTCGGAATCATGTTAGCATAAGCTGCATTTATGAAATCTGGCAGATGGATGTCAAGACGAGTTTCCTTACCAGTTTTCGTAAGGAAAGGTTGTATGTGATACAATCAGAAAGGTTTTGTCGATCCTAAGGATGCTAGCTCCAGTGATCCTTCCATGGACTAGAGTAAGCATCTCGGAGTTGGAATATGCACTTTGATAAGATGATCAAAGATTTTGGGTTTATACAAAGTTTGTGAGAAACTTGTGTTTCCAAAGAAGTGAGTGGGAGCACTATAGAATTTCTGATGAGTATATGTTGTTGACATATTGATGATCAGAAATGATGTAGAATTTTCTGTAAAGCATATAGGGTTATTTGAAAAGTGTTTTTCAATGGAAAACCTGGATTAAGCTACTTGAACATTGAGCATCAAGATCTATGAGGATGGATCAAAACGCTTAATGGTACTTTCAAAATGAGCACATACCTTGACATGATCTTGAAGGTGTTCAAGATGGATCAGTCAAAGAAGGAGTTCTTGCCTGAGTTGTAAGGTATGAAGTTAAGAGTTAAAGCTCGACCACGGCAGAAGAGAGAGAAAAAGACAAATGTAGTCCCCTATGCTTCAGACGTAGGCTATATAGTATGCTATGCTGTGTACCGCACCGGAAGTGTGCCTTGCCACGAGTCAGTCAAGGGGTACAAGAATGATCCAGGAATGGATCATTGGACAGCGGTCAAAATTGTCCTTGGAGTAAATAAGGACACGTTTCTCGATTATGGAGGTGATAAAGAGTTCGGCGTAAAGGGTTACGTCGATGCAAGCTTTAACACCTATCCGAATGACTCTGAGTAGCAAACCGGATACGTATAGTGGAGCAACCATTTGGAATAGCTTCAAGTGGAGCGTAGAAGCAGCATTTACAATATGACATAGAGAATTGTGAAGTACATACGGATCTAAAATTTGCAGACCCGTTGACTAAAACCTCTCTCACAAGCAAAACATGATCAAACCCCAGAACTCATTGAGTCTTAATCACATGATGATGTGAACTAGTTTAGACATTAGTAAACTCTTTGGATGTTGGTCACATGGCGATGTGACCTATCAGTGTTAATCACATGGCGATGTGAACTAGATTATTGACTCTAGTGCAAGTGGGAGACTGTTGGAAATATGCCCTAGTGGCAATAATAAATAAGTTATTATTATATTTCCTTGTTCATGATAATCGTTTATTATCCATGCTATAATTGTATTGATAGGAAACTCAGATACATGTGTGGGTACATAGACAACACCATGTCCCTAGCAAGCCTCTAGTTGACTAGCTCGTTGATCAACAGATGGTTACGGTTTCCTGACCATGGACATTGGATGTCATTGGTAATGGGATCACATCATTAGGAGAATGATGTGATGGACAAGACCCAATCCTAAGCCTAGCACAAAGATCGTGTAGTTCGTATGCTAAAGCTTTTCTAATGTCAAGTATCATTTCCTTAGACCATGAGATTGTGCAACTCCCGGATACCGTAGGAATGCTTTGGGTGTACCAAACGTCACAACGTAACTGGGTGACTATAAAGGTGCAATACAGGTATCTCCGAAAGTGTCTGTTGGGTTGGCACGAATCGAGATTGGGATTTGTCACTCTGTGTGACGGAGAGGTATCTCTGGGCCCAGTCGGTAGGACATCATCATAATGTGCACAATGTGATCAAAGAGTTTATCGCGGGATGATGTGTTACGGAACGAGTAAAGAGACTTGCCAGTAACGAGATTGAACAAGGTATCGGTATACCAACAATCGAATCTCGGGCAAGTACAATACCGTTAGACAAAGGGAATTGTATACAGGATTGATTGAGTCCTTGACATCGTGGTTCACCCGATGAGATCATCGTGGAACATGTGGGCGCCAACATGGGTATCCAGATCCCGCTGTTGGTTATTGACCGGAGAACGTCTCGGTCATGTCTACATGTCTCCCGAACCCGTAGGGTCTACACACTTAAGGTTCGATGACGCTAGGGTTATAAAGGAAGTTTGTATGTGGTTACCGAATGTTTTTAGGAGTCCCGGATGAGATCCCGGATGTCACGAGGAGTTCCGGAATGGTCCGGAGGTAAAGATTTATATATGGGAAGTCCTGTTTTGGTCACCGGAAAAGTTTCGGGTTTTATCAGTAACGTACCGGGACCACTGGGAGGGTCCCGGGGGTCCACCAAGTGGGGCCACCGGCTCCGGAGGGCTGCATGGGCCAAGTGTGGGAGGGGACCAGCCCCAGGTGGGCTGGTGCGCCCCCCACAAGGGCCCAAGGCGCCTAGGGTTTGGGGAGGGGGTGCTTCCACCTAACTTGGGGGGCAAGTTTCCCCCCTCTCTCCCCTTGGCCGCCACCCTTAGATGGGATTGGGGCTGCCGCACCCCTTGGGGTGGAAACCCTAGAGGGGGCGCACCCCCTCCCTCTCCCCTATATATACTTGAGGGTTTTGGGGCTGCCAACAGATGAGTTTTGACCTCTCCCAGGCGCAACCCTACCTCTCTCCCTTCTCCTCTCCCGCGGTGCTTGGCGAAGCCCTACAGGATTGCCACGCTCCTCCACCACCACCACGCCGTTGTGCTGCTGCTGGACGGAGTCTTCCTCTCCCTCTCCCTCTCTCCTTGCTGGATCAAGGCGTGGGAGACGTCACCGGGCTGTACGTGTGTTGAACGCGGAGGTGCGTCCGTTCGGCACTAGGATCTCCGGTGATTTGGATCACGACGAGTACGACTCCTTCAACCCCGTTCTCTTGAACGCTTCCGCTTAGCGATCTACAAGGGTATGTAGATGCACTCTTCTTCCCCTCGTTGCTAGTCTCTCCATAGATAGATCTTGGTGATTCGTAGGAAAATTTTGAATTTCTGCTACGTTCCCCAACATCGTGTCCATGTTACCATCGCATCTAGGCTACTAGCTCCCCCCTACCCGAGATTCGCCAGAATTGACTCCATCATTGATAGCCTATGCATGCCCCTCTATGTAGTCGCCGCAATTAGATGGAGAACAAGATCGGTGATCAAGCCACGTTGGCATGTCCTTTGTGCCAGGCCAGACCTTTGTCTTTGGTAGCACCGCCTTCCTCGTCGATTCAGTTGGTCACCTAGGCCAGATCGAAGCGTCTTCCCCTTGCCAGGCCGTTAGATCCGGTGACTTAGGGCATACTGTGGACCGTCGTGGTGAACCAGTCTTCTCAAGCTGGCTGTCAGACCAGATCGAGGAGCAGCGAGGCGCATGATAGGGAACGTTGCATGAAAATCAAAAAAAATCCTATGGAACACCTAAGATCTAATCAATGAGATGCATAGCAACAAGAGGGGAGTGAGTGTACGTACCCGTAGACCGAAAGCATTAGCGTATGTAATGTGGTTGATGTAGTTGTACTATTCGCGATCCAACCCGTCCTAGTGTCGAACGGGTGGCACCTCCGAGTTTAGCACACGTTCATCTCTATGGTGTCCTCTCCTCCATCCAACAAGCGAGGGAGAGGAGGTAGATGAGATCGGGACCACCCAAACGGCGAGGTAGTGCTGGTAGTTGCTGCTACTTGTGAGCTGCATTGGGATTTCGCCCACAAGGAGAGGATGATGCAGTACAATAGAGATAAGTATTTTCCTCAGTTAAGAACCAAGGTTATCAATCCAGTAGGAGAACCATGTAAGACCTTGTGAACAACACCTAAACAAAAAATAACAAATACGTTCACCCAACGCAAACAAGGGGTTGTTAATCCCTTGGTGGTCAAATCTCGTAGTGACAGATAGAGAATCAAAAGCACAAAATAAAATAAAGGTAAATAAATTGCAGCAAGGTATTTTTGGATTTTAATATATAATAAAGATAGACCCGGGGGCCATAGTTTTCACTAGAGGCTTCTCTCTCGAACAAAAAGCATATGGCGGGTAAACAAATTACTGTTGGGCAATTGATAGAAAAGCGCATACTTATGACGATATCCAAGGCAATGGTCATGTATATAGGCTTCATGTCTGAGACAAGTAGACCGACTCCTACTTGCATCTACTACTATTACTCCACACATCGACCACTATCTAGCATGCATCTAAAGTACGGAGTAACGCCTTAAGCAAGATGACATGATGTAGACAAAAGTAAACGCAATCAGTATGAATAAACCCCATTGTTTTATCCTTAATGGCAACAATACAAATATGTGTCTAGTCCCTTTCTGTCACTGGGATATAGAGCACTGCAAGATTGAACCCATTACAAACCATCGCAAGATAAATCAATCTAGTTGGCCAAACCAAATGGATAGATCGGAGAGAATGTAAAACAATAATAATCATGCATAAAAGATGTTCAGAGAAGACTCAAATAGTATGCATAGATTATCTGATCATAAACCCATAATTCATCAGATCCCAACAAACACATCGCAAAAGAAGATTACATCGAATAGATCTCCAAGAATATCAAGGAAAGAACATTGTATTGAATATCAAAGAGAGAGAAGAAGCCATCTAGCTACTAGTTATGGACCCATAGGTCTGTGGTAAACTACTCAAACATCATCAGAAGGGCAGCAACGTTGATGTAGAGGCCCTCCGTGAACGATTCCCCCTCCAGCAGAGTACCGAAAAAAGCCTCCATATGGGATCTTGCAAGAACAGAGGCTTCCGGCGGCAGAAAAAGTATTTTCTATGGCTCTTTGTTGGTTTCCCGATTTTAGAGAATTTATAGAGTTGGAGTTAGGTCAAATAGAGGAAAAAGGGGCCCATAAGGTACTTGGGCGTGCCCAAGTTCCTTGTGGCCTACTCCTTCGCCTTTTGGCCTCCTCCCTAAGCTTACAGGGTCTCTTACGTCCTAACAAAATCGTCAAAAAGTTTTGTGGCATTTGGACTTCGTTTGGTATTGATTTCCTAGAAAACAAAAAACAGACAAAAACAACAACTCCCACTTGGCACTAAGTTACTAGGTTAGTCCCCAAAAATGATATAATATTGCATATAAAACATCCAAGATTGATACTATAATAGCATGGAACAATAAAAAAATATAGATACGTTGGAGAGGTATTAAGCATCCCCAAGCTTAATTCCTGCTCATCCTTGAGTAGGTAAATGATAAAAACAGATTTTTTGATGTGGAATGCTACCTAACATGTTCATCATGTAATCTTTCTTTTATGGCATGAATATTTTGATAAGCAATAGTCTATAATTTGATATAAAACATCAATACTCAGGCATACCAACAAACAATCATGCCTTTCAAAATATCAACGCTAAAGAACGTTACCCCTGCAAAATCATATAGTCTTGTCATGCTCCATCTTCTTAACACAAAGTATAAATCATGCACTACCCCAGTGTCAGCCAAGCAATTGGTTCATACTTTTTAATGCGCTTCAGCTTTTTCAACTCTCACACATACATGAGCACAAGCCATGGATATAGCACTATGGGCGGATAGAGTATTGTGGTAGAGATGATATGGAGAAGACAAAAAAAGTCTCACATCGATGAGACTAATCAATGGGCTATGGAGATGCCCATCAATTGATATCAATGCAAGGAGTAGGGATTGCCATGCAACAGATGCACTAAGAGCTATAAGTGTATGAAAGCTCAAAAAGAAAACTAAGTGGGTGCGCATCCAACTTGCTTGCTCATGAAGACCTCGGGCATTTGAGGAAGCCAATCATTGGAATATACAAGCCAAGTTCTATAATGAAAAATGCCCACTAGTTATATGAAAGTGACTACATAGGAGACTCTTTATATGAAAAACATGGTTCTACTTTGAAGCATAAGTGTGGAAAAATATAGTAACATTGCCCCTTCTCTCGTTTTCTCCCATTTTTTTGTTGGGCTCTTTTTGGCCCCTCTTTTTTCTAGGCTCTTTTTAGCCTCTTTATTTATTTATTTACTCACTTGGGACAATGCTCTAATAATGAATAATGATGATCATCACACTTCTATTTACTTGCAAATCAAAGTTATAGCTCGATACAAAATATGACTATATGAATGTCTCTGGCGGTGTACTAGGATGTGCAATGATCTAGCGTAACATGTATAAAAATAATGAACGGTGGCTGATACGTCTCCAACGTATCTATAATTTTTGATTGCTCCATGCTACTTTATCTACTGTTTTAGGCAATATTGGGCTTTATTATCCACTTTTATATTATTTTTGGGACTAACCTATTAACCGGAGGCCCAGCCCAGATTTGCTGTTTTATGCCTATTTCAGTGTTTCGACGAAAAGGAATATCAGACGGAGTCAAAACGGAACAAAATCAACTGGAGAAGTTATTTTTGGAAGAAAACCCACCTGATGGACTTGGACCCCACGTCAGAAGATATGGGAGGTGCTCACGAGGGTGGGGGGCGCCCCCTGGGCGCGCCCCCTGCCTCGTGGGGCCCCGTAGCTCCACCGACGTTCTCCTTTCACCCATATATACCTACGTACCCTAAAACTTCCAGAACAGAAGATAGATCGGGAGTTCCGCCGCCGCAAGCCTCTGTATCCACCAAAAACCTCTCGGGAGCCCATTCCAGCACCCTGTCGGAGGGGGATCCCATCACCGGTGGCCATCTTCATCATCCCGGCGCTATCCATGACGAGGAGGGAGTAGTTCACCCTCGGGGCTGAGGGTATGTACCAGTAGCTATGTGTTTGATCTCTCTCTCTCTCTCGTGTTCTCTCTCGTGTTCCCTCTATGGCACGATCTTGATGTATCCCGAGCTTTGCTATTGTAGTTGGATCTTATGATGTTTCCCCCCCTCTACTCTCTTGTGATGAATTGAGTTTCCCCTTTGAAGTTATCTTATCGGATTGAGTCTTTATGAGAACACTTGATGTATGTCTTGCCATGATTATCTATGGTGACAATGGGATATCATGTGCCACTTGATGTATGTTTTGGTGACCAACTTGCGGGTTCCACCCATGAACCTATGCATAGGGGTTGGCACACGTTCTTAACTCTCCGGTAGTAGCTTTGGGGCACTCTTTGAAGTACTTTTATGTTGGTTGGATGAATCTGAGATTGTGTGATGCATATCGTATAATCATGCCCACGGATACTTGAGGTGACAATGGAGTATCTAGGTGACATTAGGGTTTTGGTTGATTTGTGTCTTAAGGTGTTATTCTAGTACGAACTCTTTTATAGATCGATCCGAATGAATAACTTTGAGGTGGTTTCGTACCCTACCATAATCTCTATGTTTGTTCTCCGCTATTAGTGGTTTGGAGGGACTCTTTGTTGCATGTTGAGGGCGTTGGAAATATGCCCTAGAGGCAATAATAAATTAGTTATTATTATATTATATTTCGTTGTTCATGATAATCGTTTATTATCCATGCTATAATTGTATTGATAGGAAACTCAGATACATGTATGGGTACATAGACAACACCATGTCCCTAGTAAGCCTCTAATTGACTAGCTCGTTGATCAATAGATGGTTACGATTTCCTGACCATGGACATTGGATGTCATTGATAACGGGATCACATCATTAGGAGAATGATGTGATGGACAAGACCCAATCCTAAGCCTAGCACAAAGATCGTAGTTCGTATGCTAAAGCTTTTCTAATGTCAAGTATCATTTCCTTAGACCATGAGATTGTGCAACTCCCGGATACCGTAGGAATGCTTTGGGTGTACCAAACGTCACAACGTAACTGGGTGGCTATAAAGGTGCACTACAGGTATCTCCAAAAGTGTCTGTTGGGTTGGCACGAATCGAGACTGGGATTTGTCACTCCGTGTGACGGAGAGGTATCTCTGGGCCCAATCGGTACGACATCATCATAATGTGCACAATGTGATCAAAGAGTTGATCGCGGGATGATGTGTTACGGAACGAGTAAAGAGACTTGCCGGTAACGAGATTGAACAAGGTATCGGTATATCGACGATCGAATCTCGGGCAAGTACAATACCGTTAGACAAAGGGAATTGTATACGGGATCGATTGAGTCCTTGACATCGTGGTTCATCCAATGAGATCATCGTGGAACATGTGGGAGCCAACATGGGTATCCAGATCCCGCTGTTGGTTATTGACCGGAGAACGTCTCGGTCATGTCTGCATGGTTCCCGAACCCGTAGGGTCTACACACTTAAGGTTCGATGACGCTAGGGTTATAAAGGAAGTTTTTATGTGGTTACCAAATGTTGTTTGGAGTCCCGGATGAGATCCCGGACGTCACGAGGAGTTCCAGAATGGTCCGGAGGTAAAGATTTATATATGGAAAGTTGTTGTTCGGGTTCCGGGAAAAGTTCGGGTTTTTCCGGTATTGTACCGGGAAGCTTCCAGAAGGTTCCGGAGGATTCCGGAGGGGTCCGGAGGTCCGAAATTTTTTCCACCACGTCCAATACAGTAGCATGGGCTGTAGGGGGGGCGCCCTATCCTTAATGGGCCAGGGGCACCAGCCCCCCCCAAGGCCCATGCGCACGGGAGGGGGGAAACCCTAAGGGGGAGGGCCTCCACTTGACTTGGGAGGCACTCCTCCCCCCTTGGCCGCCGCCCCCAACCCTAGATGAGATCTAGGGGGGCCGGCCCCCTCTCCCCCCACCTATAAATAGTGGAGGGGTGGAAGGGCAGCCGCACCCCAAGTTCTGGCGCAGCCCTCCCCCTCTCCCAAGTACTCCTCCTCTCTCGCGGTGCTTGGCGAAGCCCTGCAGGATTGCCACACTCCTCCACCACCACCATGCCGTTGTGCTGCTGCTGGATGGAGTCTTCCTCAACCTCTCCCTCTCTCCTGGCTGGATCAAGGCATGGGAGACGTCACCGGGCTGTACGTGTGTTGAATGCGGAGGTGCCGTACGTTCGGCACTAGGATCTCCGGTGATTTGGATCACGACGAGTACGACTCCTTCAACCCCGTTCTCTTGAACACTTCTGCTTAGCGATCTACAAGGGTATGTAGATGCACTCTCCTTCCCCTCGTTGCTGGTTTCTCCATAGATAGATCTTGGTGACACGTAGGAAAATTTTGAATTTCTGCTACGTTCCGCAACAGTGGTATCAAAGCTAGGTCTATTGCGTAGATTCTTTGCACGAGTAGAATACAAAGTAGTTGTGGGCGTTGATTTTGTTCAATATGCTTACCGTTACTAGTCCAATCTTGATTCGGCGGCATTGTGGGATGAAGCGGCCCGGACCGACCTTACACGTACACTTACGTGAGACAGGTTCCACCGACTGACATGCACTTGTTGCATAAGGTGGCTAGCGGGTTCCAGTCTCTCCCACTTTAGTCGGGTCGGATTCGATGAAAAGGGTCCTTATGAAGGGTAAATAGCAATTGGCATATCACGTTGTGGCTTTTGCGTAGGTAAGAAACGTTCTTGCTAGAAACCCATAGCAGCCACGTAAAACATGCAAACAACAATTAGATGACGTCTAACTTGTTTTTGCAGGGTATGCTATGTGATGTGATATGGCCAAGAAGAATGTGATTAACGATATGTGATGTATGAGATTGATCATGTTCTTGTAATAGGAATCACGACTTGCATGTCGATGAGTATGACAACCGGCAGGAGCCATAGGAGTTGCCTTTATTTATTATATGACCTGTGTGTCATTGGACAACACCATGTAATTACTTTGCTTTATTGCTAACTGGTAGCCATAGTAGTAGAGGTAATAAGTTGGCGAGACAACTTCATGGAGACACGATGATGGAGATCATGATAATGGAGATCATGGTGTCATGCCGGTGACGATGATGATCATGGAGCCCCGAAGATGGAGATCAAAAGGAGCAAAATGATATTGGCCATATCATGTCACTATTTGATTGCATGTGATGTTTATCATGTTTATGCATCTTATTTGCTTAGAACGACGGTAGTAAATAAGATGATACCTCATTAAAATTTCAAGAAAGTGTTCCCTCTAACTGTGCACCGTTGCGAAAGTTCGTCGTTTAGAAGCACCACGTGATGATCGGGTGTGATAGATTCCTATGTTCACATACAACGGGTGTAAGACAGTTTTACACACGCGAAACTCTTAGGTTGACTTGACGAGCCTAGCATGTACAAACATGGCCTCAGAACACAAGAGACCAAAAGGTCGAGCATGAGTCGTATAGTAGATACGATCAACATGAAGATGTTCACCGATGATGACTAGTCCGTCTCACGTGATGATCGGACACGGCCTAGTTGACTCGGATCATGTAATCACTTAGATGACTAGAGGGATGTCTATCTGAGTGGGAGTTCATAAGATGAACTTAATTATCCTGAACATAGTCAAAAGATCTTTGCAAATTATGTCGTAAGCTCGCGCTTTAGTTCCACTGTTTAGATATGTTCCTAGAGAAAATATAGTTGAAAGTTGACAGAAGCGATTATGCGGACAGTAGAAAGCTTATGTCCTTAATGCACCGCTCAGGGTGCTGAACCCCAAACGTCGTTTGTGGATGTTGCGAACTTCGGACATACACGTTTTGATAACTGCGTGATAGTTCAGTTAAACGGTTTAGAATTGAGGCACCAAAGACGTTTTTGAAACATCGCGGAACATATGAGATGTTTCGAGGGCTTAAATTGGGATTTCAGGCTCGTGCCCACGTCAAGAGGTATGAGACCTCCGACGATTTTCTTAGCCTGCAAACTAAGGGAGAAAAGCTCAATCGTTGAGCTTGTGCTCAGATTGTCTGAGTGCGACAATCACTTGAATCGAGTGGGAGTTGATCTTCCAGATGAGATAGTGATGTTTCTCCAAAGTCATTGCCACCAAGCTGCTAGAACTTCGTGATGAACTATAACATATCAGGGATAGATATGATGATCCTTGAGGTATTCGCGATGTTTGACACCGCGAAAGTAGAAATCAAGAAGGAGCATCAATTGTTGATGGTTGGTGAAACCACTAGTTTCAAGAAGGGCAAGGGCAAGAAGGGATACTTCATGAAACGGTAAATCAGCTGCTGCTCTAGTGAAGAAACCCAAGGTTGAACCCAAACCCGAGACTAAGTGCTTCTGTAATAAGGGGAATAGCCACTGGAGCAGAATTACCCTAGATACTTGGTAGATGAGAAGGCTGGCAAGGTCGATAGAAGTATATT
The DNA here is from genome assembly GCF_002162155.2 of Triticum dicoccoides. Taxonomy (NCBI): domain Eukaryota; kingdom Viridiplantae; phylum Streptophyta; class Magnoliopsida; order Poales; family Poaceae; genus Triticum; species Triticum dicoccoides. Next base: position 168,562,229 of record NC_041381.1, read on the forward strand.
GGATATACATTATGTTAATGTGTACTTTACTAGTACTCCTAGTAGCACCAGGGTATTAAGATACCGGTTCGGTTGCTAAGTGTTAGTAACTCGAAATAAAAGAGCTACGGAATAAACAGAGACTAGATAAAGGTGAGCTGACGATAGGTGTTGGAAGTATTTCCAAGGTTGATGTGATCAAACATCGCACGCTCCCTCTACCATCGGGATTGGTGTTAAACCTAAATAATTGTTATTTGGTGTTTGCGTTGAGCATAGACATGCTTGGATTATGTCTATCGCAATACGGTTATTCATTGAAGGAGAATAATGGTTACTCTATTTATTTGAATAATACCTTCAATGGTCTTGCACCTAAAGGAATGGTTTATTGAATCTCGATCGTAGTGATACACATGTTCATGCCAAAAGATATAAAATAGTAATGATAGTACCACTTACTTGTGGCACTGCCATATAAGTCATATTGGTATAAAATGCATGAAGAAGCTCCATGTTGATGGATCTTTGGACTCACTCGTTTTAAAAAGGGTTTGAGACATGCGAACCATGTCTATTGGTGTTTACGCATGAAGAAACTCCATGCAGATGGATCGTTTGGACTCACTTGATTTTGAATCACTTGAGACATGCAAATCATACCATATGGACAAGATGACTGAAAGCCTCGTTTTCAGTATAATGGAACAAGAAAGCAACTTGTTGGAAGTAATACATTTTTGATGTGTGCAGTCCAATGAGTGCTGAGGCACGCAGTGGATATCATTATGTTCTTACTTCACGGATGATTTGAGTAGATACTAAGTATATTTACTTGATGAAACACAAGTCTGAATTATTGAATGGTTCACGTGATTTCAGAGTGAAGTTGAAGATCATCATGACAAGAGGATAAAATGTCTATGATATAATCATAGAGATGAGTATCTGAGTTACAAGCTTTGGCACGCAATTAAGACATTGTGGAAATTGTTTCACAATTAATACCGCCTGGAACACCATAGTGTGATGGTGTGTCCGAACATCATAGTTTCACCCTATTGGATATGGTGCGTACCATGATGTCTCTTATCAAATTACCACTATCATTCATGGGTTAGGCATTAGAGACAACCACACTCACTTTAATAGGGCACCACGTAATTCCATTGAGACGACACCGTTTGAACTATGGTTTGGAGAAACCTAAGTTGTCGTTTCATAAAAGTTTGGGGCTACGACGCTTATGTGAAAAAGTTTCAGGTTGATAAGTTCGAACCCAAAGCGGATAAAATGCATCTTCATAGGACACCCAAAACAGTTGGGTATACCTCCTAATTCAGATCCGAAAGCAATAGGGATTGTTTCTTGAATCGGGTCCTTTCTCGAGGAAAGGTTTGTCTCGAGAAGTGAGTGGGAGGATAATGGAGACTTGATGAGGTTATTGAACCGTCACTTCAACTAGTGTGTAGCAGGGCACATGAAGTTGTTCCTGTGGCACCTACACCAATTGAAGTAGAAGCTTATGATAGTGATCATGAAGTTTCGGATCAAGTCACTGCCGTACCTCGTAGGGTGACAAGGATGCGTACTACTTTAGAGTGGTACGGTAATCCTGTCTTGAAGGTCATGTTGCTAGACAACAATGAACCTACGAGCTATGGAGAAGCGATGGTGGCCCATATTCCGACAAATGGTTAGAAGCCATGAAATCCGAGATAGGATCCATGTATCAGAACAAAGCATGGACTTTGATGGACTTGCCCGATGATCGGCAAGCCATTGAGATAAATGGATTTTTAAGAAGAAGACGGACGTGGACGGTAATGTCACCGTCTATGAAGCTCGACTTGTGGTAAAGAGTTCTTCACAAGTTCAAGGAGTTGACTACAATGAGATTTTCTCATCCGTAGCGATGCTTAAGTCCGTCGGAATCATGTTAGCATTAGCTGCATTTATGAAATCTGGCAGATGGATGTCAAAAACGAGTTTCCTTACCAGTTTTCGTAAGGAAAGGTTGTTTGTGATACAATCAGAAAGGTTTTGTCAATCCTAAGGATGCTAAAAGTATGCTAGCTCCAGCGATCCTTCCTTGGACTGGAGTAAGCATCTCGGAGTTGGAATATACACTTTGATAAGATGATCAAAGATTTTGGGTTCATACAAAGTTTATGAGAAACTTGTATTTCCAAAGAAGTGAGTGGGAGCACTATAGAATTTCTGATGAGTATATGTTGTTGACATATTGTTGATCAGGAATGATGTAGAATTTTTGGAAAGCATATAGGGTTATTTGAAAAGTGTTTTTCAATAGAAAACATGGATTTAGCTGCTTGAACATTGAGCATCAAGATCTATGAGGATAGATCAAAAACCGCTCAATAGTACTTTCAAATGAGCACATACCTTGACATGATCTTGAAGGTGTTCAAGATGGATCAGTCAAAGAAGGAGTTCTTGCCTGAGATGTAAGGTATGAAGTTAAGACTTAAAGCTCGACCACGGCAGAAAATAGAAAGGACGAAGGTCGTCTCCTATGCTTTAGATGTAGGCCCTACAGTATGCTATGCCAAGTACCGCACCTGATGTGTGCCTTGCCACATGTCTGGCAAGAGGGTACAAAGGTGATCAAGGAGTGGATCACCAGATGGCGGTCAAAATTATCCTCAGAGGAATAAGGATATGTTTCTCGGTTATGGAGGTGATAAAGAGTTCGACGTAAAGAGTTACGTCGATGCAAGCTTTAACACCTATCCGAATGACTCTGAGTAGCAAACTGGATACATATAGTGGAGCAACCATTTGGAATAGCTCCAAGTGGAGCGTGGAAGCAACATTTACAGTATGACCTAGAGATTTGCGAAGTACATACGGATCTGAATGTTGTAGACCCGTTGACTAAAACCTCTCTCACAAGCAAAACATGATCAAACCCCAGAACTCATTGAGTCTTAATCACATGATGATGTGAACTAGTTTAATGACACTAGTAAACTCTTTGGATGTTGGTCACATGGCGATGTGACCTGTGAATGTTAATCACATGGCGATGTGAACTAGATTATTGACTCTAGTGCAAGTGGGAGACTGTTGGAAATATGCCCTAGAGGCAATAATAAATTAGTTATTATTATATTATATTTCCTTGTTCATGATAATCGTTTATTATCCATGCTATAATTGTATTGATAGGAAACTCAGATACATGTGTGGGTACATAGACAACACCATGTCCCTAGTAAGCCTCTAATTGACTACCTCGTTGATCAATAGATGGTTACGGTTTCCTGACCATGGACATTGGATGTCGTTGATAACGGGATCACATCATTAGGAGAATGATGTGATGGACAAGACCCAATCCTAAGCCTAGCACAAAGATCGTAGTTCGTATGCTAAAGCTTTTCTAATGTCAAGTATCATTTCCTTAGACCATGAGATTGTGCAACTCCCGGATACCGTAGGAATGCTTTGGGTGTACCAAACATCACAATGTAACTGGGTGGCTATAAAGGTGCACTACAGGTATCTCCGAAAGTGTCTGTTGGGTTGGCACGAATCGAGACTGGGATTTGTCACTCCGTGTGACGGAGAGGTATCTCTAGGCCCACTCGGTAGGACATCATCATAATGTGCACAATGTGATCAAAGAGTTGATCGTGGGATGATGTGTTACGGAACGAGTAAAGAGACTTGCCGGTAACGAGATTGAACAAGGTATCGGTATACCGACGATCAAATCTTGGGCAAGTACAATACCGTGAGACAAAGGGAATTGTATACGGGATCGATTGAGTCCTTGACATCATGGTTCATCCAATGAGATCATCGTGGAACATGTGGGAGCCAACATGGGTATCCAGATCCCGCTGTTGGTTATTAACCGGAGAACGTCTCGGTCATGTCTGCATGGTTCCCGAACCCGTAGGGTCTACACACTTAAGGTTCGATGACGCTAGGGTTATAAAGGAAGTTTGTATGTGGTTACCGAATGTTGTTCGGAGTCCCGGATGAGATCCCGGACGTCACGAGGAGTTCCAGAATGGTCCGGAGGTAAATATTTATATATGGAAAGTTGTTGTTCAGGTTCCGGGAAAAGTTCGGGTTTTTCCGGTATTGTACCGGGAAGCTTCCAGAAGGTTCTGGAGGATTACGGAGGGGTCCGGAGGTCCGAAAATTGTTCCACCACGTCCAATACAGCAGCATGGGCTGTAGGGGGGCGCCCTAGCCTTAATGGGCCAGGGGCACCAGCCCCCCAAGGCCCATGCGCATGGGAGGGGGGAAACCCTAAGGGGGAGGGCCTCCACTTGACTTGGGAGGCACTCTTCCCCCTTGGCCGCCACCCCAACCCTAGATGAGATCTAGGGGGGCCGGCCCCCTCTCCCCCCACCTATAAATAGTGGAGGGGTGGGAGGGCAGCCGCACCCCAAGTTCTGGCGCAGCCCTCCCCCTCTCCCAAGTACCCCTCCTCTCTCACGGTGCTTGGCGAAGCCCTGCAGGATTGCCACGCTCCTCCACCACCACCATGCCGTTGTGCTGCTGCTGGATGGAGTCTTCCTCAACCTCTCCCTCTCTCCTTGCTGGATCAAGGCATGGGAGACGTCACCGGGCTGTACGTGTGTTGAACGCGGAGGTGCCGTCCGTTCGGCACTAGGATCTCCGGTGATTTGGATCACGACGAGTATGACTCCTTCAACCCCGTTCTCTTGAACGCTTCCGCTTAGCGATCTACAAGGGTATGTAGATGCACTCTCCTTCCCCTCGTTGCTGGTTTCTCCATAGATAGATCTTGGTGACACGTAGGAAAATTTTGAATTTCTGCTACGTTCCCCAACAAAGGGCTTGTTATATGATCTATCTATGTTATTATTATTGAGAGAACTTGCACTAGTGAATGTAAGAACCCTAGGCCCTGTTTCCTATCATTGCAATACCGTTTACGCTCACTTGTACCGCTCGCTACCTTGCTGTTTTTATTATTTCAGATTAACAAAACCTATATCTACTATCTCTTTTGCACTTGTATCTTCATCTCTTCGCCGAACTAGTGCACCTATACAATTTACCATTGTATTGGGTGTGTTGGGGACACAAGAGACTCTTTGTTATTTGGTTGCAGGGTTGCTTGAGAGAGACCATCTTCATCCTAAACCTCCTACAGATTGATAAACCTTAGGTCATCCACTTGAGGGAAATTTACTACTGTCCTACAAACCTGTGCACTTGCAGGCCCAACAACGTCTACAAGAAGAAGGTTGTGTAGTAGACATCAAGCTCTTTTCTGGCGCCGTTGCCGGGGAGGTGAGTGCTTGAAGGTATATCTTTAGATCTTGCAATCGAATCTTTTTGTTTCTTGTTTTAGCACTAGTTTATTTTATAAAAGAAAACTACAAAAAATGGAATTAAGTTTGTCTCATACGCTTCATATTTTTAATATCTTTTGTGAGTATGATGGAAAGGATAATTGTTCTCAAGTGCTAGAAGAAGAAATCTCTAAAATGTTTGGCACTAAATCTTTGAATGATGAGCATGATTGCAATGTTGTTAGTATGAATTCCTTGAATATCCATGATACTAATGATGATTGCACTAGTTATGATGAACATATCTCTTATGGGCATGTCAACTTTTGTGGAGTGCATGTTTGCATGAACACACCAAATGGAGAAGATATTTATTGCAAGAGGCATAAGTACTTATAAACCAAATTGTTGCAAGAAGAGCTAGATGAATGTGCTGAAAGATTCAATATTTTTCGCGCTCCTTGTGAACTTTGCAATAAACATGGTCATTTAAAGCTCCAATGCTATTTGTTTCATGATCAAGTCGTGTCCAAATATTGTGATAATTTGATTACCCTTGAGCATCGTAAAGAGCTTAGCCTTCTTTTGGGTTATGAACAAATGAAACGTATAACTGAGGGTATTCCAAAATTTGCCCTTGATAAAGTTCATCATTGTGATCTAGAGAAAATTTATATGTATTGTGCGGTGAATTGTATTGAAAATCCTTATATTGCCAATTACATAAGGAAAAGAAAGCAAATGGAAGATGATGAGAATACTAATGAAAGGGAAGAGGCTTCCCAATCTGCTTGTATTATTTCTTATGATGAATCAGGTAACGAGGAGGAGTCTTCTATTCAACCAATCTCATCAATAAGGAGCTCAAAGAGGAAGGTTGAACCCACACATAATGTGAATAAGAAGAAGAAAAGAAGGAGCAACAAAGGTAGAAAGGTATCACTCCCAAATGATGTTGCTCCTACTACTCATTGTGATGATGATAATTGCTATACTATTGGTGCTATCAATATTTTTAATGATGAGGGTGATTATGCTTATGATACGAAAAGGCCCAAGCTTGGGGAAGCTATGTTTGATGAGAATGACATATTTGAGAATATATTTGCTGAAATTAATGTTTGTCCCAAGCTTGGGGATGCTACGTTTAGTGAAGATGATATTTTTAGCATTCCAAGTTTTGATATGCAAAGTTGTTGTGATAATAGCATGCCTCCTACGTATGATGATTATATTGATGAAAGTGGGTTCGGAAGAGTGTCAACTTTAGGAATTAGTGATCCCACTATTTTGGAGGATGTTGGATTTTATTGTGATGAATATGAAAGTGGATTTGGAAGAGTGTCAACTTTATTTATTGATTCCACTATCTTGGGAGAGGTATCAATCGATTATGATGAGAACGAAGTTGCTACTTATGATGATTATTGTGATGAAACTTATGCTATAAAAAGTAGTGATGATTATATTTACAAACTTGTCATGATTATGATTACCCTTTTTCTGAACTTTACTCTTTTAATGTGGAAACAATTTATAGTGTTCAAGTCTCTTATCATACTCCTACTATTCCGAATGAGAAGAATTTTGCTTATGTGGAGAGTATTAAAAATTCTATGCTTGAAGATCATGAAAATAATTCTTTAGGTGCTTGTTATATTGTTGAATTCATTCATGATGCTACTGAAAATTATTATGAGGTAGGAATATATGCTTGTAGGAATTGCAATAATATCAAGTTTCCTCTCTATGTGCTTAAAATTTTGAAGCTATGCTTGTTTTGCCATCCTATGCTAGTTGATTATTGTTCCCATAAGTTGTTTGCTCACAAAATCCCTATGCATAAGAAGTGGGTTAGACTTAAATGTTCTAGTCATATGCTTCATGATGCTCCCGTTATGTTTCAATCCTTATCTTTTATGTGAGCATCATTGTCATCATCATGCCTAGCTAGAAAGGCATTAAAGAAAAGCGCTTGTTGGGAGACAACCCAATATTTATCCTTACTGTTTTTGTGTGTCCACATGATTATGCTACTGTAGTAATCATGTTTTACAGCTTTTGTTTCAATAAAGTGCCAAGTAGAACCTTTGGGAAGACTTGGGTGAAGTTTATGTGATCTTGCTGTGAAAAACAGAAACTTTGGCGCTCACGAGATTAGCTGCCATTTTTTACTGGAGAGTGATTTTAGGTTGATTCTTTTTGAAGATGATTAATAGACAAATTTCTCAGGTCCATCAATTTATTTCTTGATTTTTGGGGTACCATAAGTATACGTTTGATACAGATTACTGCAGACTGTTCTGTTTTTGACAGATTCTGTTTTGTATGTGTTGTTTGCTTGTTTTGATGCATCTATGGCTAGTATTAAGTGGTATGAACCATATATAAGTTGGATTACAGTAGATATTACACCAATATGAATTTAGAATGAGTTCATTACAGTACCTAAGTGGTGGTTTTATTTTCTTATACTAACGGAGCTTACGAGTTTTGTTTTGAGTTTTGTGTGGTTGAAGTTTTCAAGTTTTGGGTAAAGATTCAATGGACTATGGAATAAGGAGTGGCAAGAGCCTAATCTTGGGGATTACCAAGGCACCCCAAGGTAATATTCAAGGACAACCAAGCAACTAAGCTTGGGTATGCCCCGGAAGGCATCCCCTCTTTCGTCTTCGTCTATCGGTAACTTTACTTGGAGCTATATTTTTATTCACCACATGATATGTGTTTTGCTTGGAGCGTCATTTTCTTTTGTTTAGTTTTTGCTTGCTGTTAGTTAGAATAGTGTTTTGCCTCTTTAGGTTCAATAAAAAGGTCAAGGATAGCCTTTGCCATGCTTGTTTTGCAAGTATACATGTTGCTGTTTGAAAACAAAAAGTTTACCGCTGTTGCAAAAAATTCCCTAGAAAAGTCAGAGAATGGTCTAACGTTGAATCTTTTTGAATTTTGAGCTCTGATAAATTTTTTACAGTGGGTATTTTATTTCATAATTTTTGGAGTCAGGGAAGTATTGATACTCTTGCATTCTTTACAGACTGTACTGTTTTGGCAGATTGCTGTTATGGTTGCATTGTTTGCATATGTTTGCTTGTTTAATGATTCTATTTGAGGATAGGAGTATTAAATATACAGAGGCATTTAGTATGCAATGTTTAATAATAATTTAAGTGATTTGTTACAGTAGAATATGATAAGGTTTTGCATTTATTTATACTAACCTATCTCACGAGTTCTTGTTGAGTTTGTTGTGAATGAAGCTTTTGATAAAAAGAGAAACCACGATATGAGAGGAATTAAGGAGACACAAAAGTTCAAGCTTGGGGATGCCCAAGGCACCCCAAGATAATATTTCAAGAAGTCTCAAGCATCTAAGCTTGGGGATGCCCCGGTAGGCATCCCACCTTTCTTCTTCAACAACTATCGGTTAGTATCGGTTGAGCCTAAGTTTTTGCTTCTTCACATGAGTTGTGCTATCCTTGCAATGTAGTTTTCTTTAGCTTTGCTTTCTGTTTGAATAAAGTATCAAGATCTGACATTATTAATTGGGAGAGTCTTCACATAGTTGCATAATTATTCAACTTCTCATTGATCTTCACTTATATCTTTCGGAGTAGTTTGTCGTTTGCTCTAGTGCTTCACTTAGATCTTTTAGAGCACGATGGTGGATTTGTTTTAAAGAAACTTTTGATCTCTCATGCTTCACTTAGATTATTTTGAGAGTCGTCATTAGCATGGTAATTTGCTTAATGATAATATACTTGGTATTCAAGATATGTGAAACTTTTTTTTGAGTGCGTCGAATACTAAGATAAGTTTGATGCTTGATAATTTTTTGAGATATGGAGGTAATAATATCAAAGTGATGCTAGTTGGGTGATTATGAATTTAAAGAATGCTTGTGTTGAAGTTTGTGATTCCCGTAGCATGCACGTATGGTGAACCGCTTTGTGATGAAATTGGAGCACAATTTTATTTATTGATTGTCTCCCTTATGAGTGGCGGTCGGGGACGAGCGATGGTCTTTTCCTACCAATCTATCCCCCTAGGAGCATGCGCGTAGTGCTTTGGTTTTTGATGACTTCTAGATTTTTGCAATAAGTATATGAGTTCTTTATGACTAATGTTGAGTCCATGGATTATACGCACCCTTTCACCCTTCCATCATTGCTAGACTTTCTAATACCGCGCACCTTTCGCCGGTATCATACACCCACCATATACCTTCCTCAAAACAGCCACCATACCTACCTATCATGGCATTTCCATAGCCATTCCGAGATATATTGCCATGCAACTTTCCACCGTTCCGTTTATTATGACACGCTCCGTCATTGTCATATTGCTAGCATGATCATGTAGTTGACATTGTATTTGTGGCAAAGCCACCGTTCATAATTCTTTCATACATGTCGCTCATGAGTCATTGCATATCCCGGTACACCGCCGGAGGCATTCATATAGAGTCATATTTTGTTCTAAGTATCGAGTTATAATTGTTGAGTTGTAAGAAAAATAAAAGTGTGATGATCATCATTATTAGAGCATTGTCCCAGTGAGGAAAGGATGATGGAGACTATGATTCCCCCATAAGTCGGGATGAGACTCCGGATGAAAAAAGGAGGCCATAAAAAAAGAGAAAAGGCCCAAACAAAAAAATAAAAAAAAGAGAGAAAAAGAGAGAAGGGACAATGCTACTATCCTTTTACCACACTTGTGCTTCAAAGTAGCACCGTGATCTTCATAATAAGAGAGTCTCATACGTTGTCACTTTCATATACTAGTGGGAATTTTTCATTGTAGAACTTGGCTTGTATATTCCAATGATGGGCTTCCTCAAAAGTGCCCTAGGTCTTCATGAGCAAGCAAGTTGGATGCACACCCACTTAGTTTCTTTTGTTGAGCTTTCATATACTTATAGCTCTAGTGCATCCGTTGCATGGCAATCCCTACTCACTCACATTGATATCTATTGATGGGCATCTCCATAGCCCGTTGATACGCCTAGTTGATGTGAGACTATCTTCTCCTTTTTGTCTTCTCCACAACCACCATTCTATTCCACCTATAGTGCTATGTCCATGGCTCACGCTCATGTATTGCATGAAAGTTGAAGGAGTTTGAGATTATTAAAGTATGAAACAATTGCTTGGCTTGTCATCGGGGTTGTGCATGATTAAATACTTTGTGTGATGAAGATAGAGCAACAGCCAGACTATATGATTTTGTAGGGATAACTTTCTTTAGCCATGTTATTTTGAGAAGACATGATTGCTTTGATTAGTATGCTTGAAGTATTATTATTCTTTATGTCAATATGAACTTTTGTCTTGAATCTTTCGGATCTGAATATTCATGCCACAATTAAGAAGATTTACATTGAAATTATGCCAACTAGCACTCTGCATCAAAAATTCTTTTTTTATCATTTACCTATTCGAGGACGAGCAGGAATTAAGCTTGGGGGTGCTTGATACGTCTCCAACGTATCTATAATTTTTGATTGCTCCATGCTACTTTATCTACTATTTTAGGCAATATTGGGCTTTATTATCCACTTTTATATTATTTTTGGGACTAACCTATTAACCGGAGGCCTAGCCTAGATTTGCTATTTTATGCCTATTTTAGTGTTTCGAGGAAAAGGAATATCAGACGGAGTCAAAATGGAACGAAATCAACTGGAGAAGTTATTTTTGGAAGGAAACCCACCTGATGGACTTGGACCCACGTCAGAAGATACGGGAGGTGCTCACGAGGGTGGGGGGCGCCCCCTGGGCGCGCCCCCTGCCTCATGGGCCCCCCGTAGCTCCATCGATGTTCTCCTTTCACCCATATATACCTACGTACCCTAAAACTTCCAGAACAAAAGATAGATCGGGAGTTCCGCCACCGCAAGCCTCTGTAGCCACCAAAAACCTCTCGGGAGCCCATTCCGGCACCCTGCCGGAGGGGGATCCCATCACCGGTGTCCATCTTCATCATCCCGGCGCTATCCATGATGAGGAGGGAGTAGTTCACCCTCGGGGCTGAGGGTATGTACCAGTAGCTATGTGTTTGATCTCTCTCTCTCTCGTGTTCTCTCTCATGTTCCCTCTATGGCACGATCTTGATGTATCCCGAGCTTTGCTATTGTAGTTGGATCTTATGATGTTTTCCCCCTCTACTCTCTTGTGATGAATTGAGTTTCCCCTTTGAAGTTATCTTATCGGATTGAGTCTTTATGAGAACACTTGATGTATGTCTTGCCGTGATTATCTGTGGTGACAATGGGATATCATGTGCCACTTGATGTATGTTTTGGTGACCAACTTGCGGGTTCCACCCATGAACCTATGCATAAGGGTTGGCACACGTTCTTGACTCTCCGGTAGTAGCTTTGGGGCACTCTTTGAAGTACTTTTATGTTGGCTGGATGAATCTGAGATTGTGTGATGCATATCGTATAATCATGCCCACGGATACTTGAGGTGACAATGGAGTATCTAGGTGACATTAGGGTTTTGGTTGATTTGTGTCTTAAGGTGTTATTCTAGTACGAACTCTTTTATAGATCGATCCGAACGAATAACTTTGAGGTGGTTTCGTACCCTACCATAATCTCTACGTTTGTTCTCCACTATTAGTGGCTTTGGAGTGACTCTTTATTGCATGTTGAGGGCTTGTTATATGATCTATCTATGTTATTATTGTTGAGAGAACTTGCACTAGTGAAAGTATGAACCCTAGGCCTTGTTTCCTATCATTGCAATACCGTTTATGCTCACTTTTACCGCTTGCTACCTTGCTGTTTTTATTATTTCAGATTACAAAAACCTATATCTACTATCTATTTTGCACTTGTATCTTCATCTCTTCGCCGAACTAGTGCACCTATACAATTTACCATTCTATTGGGTGTGTTTGGGACACAAGAGACTCTTTGTTATTTGGTTGCAGGGTTGCTTGAGAGAGACCATCTTCATCCTACGCCTCCTACGGATTGATAAACCTTAGGTCATCCACTTGAGGGAAATTTGCTACTGTCCTACAAACCTGTGCACTTGCAGGCCCAACAACGTCTACAAGAAGAAGGTTGTGTAGTAGACATCAGTGGCTGAGCCACAAATACTATGTCAGCTATATGATCACGCAAAGCAATATGACAATGAATGTGTGTGTCATAATAATGGAACGGTGGAAGTTGGATGACAATATATCTTGGAATGGCTATGGAAGTGCCATAATAGGTAGGTATGGTGGCTGTTGTGAGGAATATATAAGAAGGTTTATGTGTGATAGAGTGTATCATATCACGGGGTTTGGATGCACCAGCGAAGTTTGCACCACAACTTGAGGTGAGAAAGGGCAATGCATGGTACCGGAGAGGCTAGCAAATGACGGAAAGGTCAGAGTGTGTATAATCCATAGACTCACATTAGTCATAAAGAACTCACATACTTATTGCAAAAGTTTATTAGCCCTTGGAGCAAAGTACTACTACGCATGCTCCTAGGGGGGAGGTTGTTAGGAGTTAACCATCTGGCACCCCGACCTTCACGCAAAGGAATACACTCAATAATAAATCATGCTCCAACCTCTTAGCATAACGAGTGTCGGCGTTCTGGATATGGGGGTATCCAGACTTGCCTGCCTGCGGCCCACCGTGCGGCTCCACCAACGGCCTAGTACGACCCAACTTCAGCATCAATGACTCAAGACCCTCGTGAGGGGCCAAGCCTCGCGAGGCGGACGACACCAAGACCCCCGAGGGAATCAACCTCCTTAGGCTGGCTCCCGAGGGGCGGAGAGTTCTATGCAAGGTGCACCTCACAAGGCTCAGCTGACGTGAGCCATGACGACCAAGGCCAGGCGGGCGCCAGGTGGGCGCCAGCGGGCACAGAGCGTCAGTTTCCTCTTCCGTGCAAGGGAGGAAAGCCGCAGGCGTGGAGTCCCAAGGAATCAGCCAAAGGTTTCCATTCTGGTGCAACAAGACCAAGACCACCAGGACGACAGGGTGGAGGTCATCACCGAGCCCACCACAACGTTACGACCAGAGTCTTTTCGCAGGCAAAGACCACTTTAGTCAGGATAGGATGTACTACTTGTCGCCTTTCAAATCTGGCCGTTATGGGATCCCTTCCCGCCAACATTTGGGAAGAGGACCAAGGCCACTATAAATAGGACTTAGCCACCACCAAAGGGGGGGAAGAAGAGATCAGATCCATTCTGACCCGACCACCTCACTAGCTCTCTTGAGCTTAACAACACCTCACCTCCCGAGGCCAGTTCATCCACTGCACTAGTTCATCCTCAGCCCTTCGAGGCAATCCACCAAAACACATGAGTAGGGTATTACACCGCAAGGTGGCCCGAACCAGGATAAACTGCTGTGTCTCTTCGTCTCTTTGAGCCCGACGTGCTAGGCTTAGGAGGATCGCGAGTAGGCAGGCTGGATAGGTTGAGATCTCCGCATGCACCCCAGAGTTCCAACCTTTCAAGGGTTTGCGGAACCCATAATCCAACATTTGGCGCGCCAGGTAGGGGTGCGTCGGATCCTCTCTTCCGTCGATCGATCCATCGCCACTCCGACACCCCCATGACAGACGCACGCCGGGCTCGCGCCGAGTGCCTAGCCGCTATTGCCGCTCGCGTTGCTCAGACGTCTCTGGCGGGCGATGGTTGTGCTCGACATGCTCCATCTCTGGTGGCCAACGCCGCCACAGGCCCTGCCAGCCACAAGCAGCAAGCTTCTTTGTTGCACCCTTCGGTGCGCCGCGACGGGCACACCGCCACTCCGTCACTGACCCCGGCAGCTTCATCCTCCCATGCGTGTCACGGCCCGGCAAACGTGTAGGCTTCTCTGCTCATGGCGCGGGAGCTCCTTCGCTACTGCACGGTTGATGACTTCTACGAGGAGTGGCTCGAGCGCATCCCTAAGCTCGTCAGCGCAGCTGGGGGCTCCGCGGCACCAGCCCGCTCACTGCCTCAACAACCGCCTATCGCGGGTGACGTGGCTCATGGGGCTCCTCCACAACCTCCAACCCAGGGCGTCATCATCTAGCCAAGGCGCGTGGCACCACGGCGCGACCGCCATGCCAGGTGCCTGCGTGCGAAGAGGTGAGCTGCTAGGTGGTGTAGCGGCCTCAAGGAGAAGCATGCGTGCTTCCAGCACCCCCACGTTAAGCCCGCGTGCTGCCACAGGAGGTGGCGGTTGATGTCTACTACACAACCTTCTTCTGGTAGACGTTGTTGGGCCTGCAAGTGCACAGTTTTGTAGGACAGTAGCAAATTTCCCTCAAGTGGATAACCTAAGGGAACACGAGAGAGAACACGAGAGAGAACACGAGAGAGAACACGAGAGAGAGAGAGAGAGAGATCAAACACATAGCTACTGGTACATACCCTCAGCCCCGAGGGTGAACTACTCCCTCCTCGTCATGGATAGCGCCGGGATGATGAAGATGGCCTCCGGTGATGGGATCCCCCTCCGGCAGGGTGCCGAAACAAGGTCGCAATTGGTTTTTGGTGGCTACAGAGGCTTGCGGCGGCGGAACTCCCGATCTATTTTCTGTTCTGGAAGTTTTAGGGTACGTAGGTATATATGGGTGCAGGGGGTACGTCGGTGGACCTCCGGGGTGCTCACGAGGTAGGGGGGCATGCCCAGGGGGCGCCCCCACCCTCGTAGGCAGACCGGGACTCCCCTGACGTGCACTCCAAGTCCATCAGGTTGCTTTCCTTCCAAAAATAACTTCTCCAGTTGATTTCGTTCCGTTTTGACTCCGTCTGATATTCCCTTTCCTCGAAACACTAAAATAGGCATAAAACAACAAATATGGGCTGGGCCTCCGATTAATAGGTTAGTCCCAAAAATAATATAAAAGTGGATAATAAGGCCCAATATTGCCTAAAACAGTAGATAAAGTAGCATGAAACAATCAAAAATTATAGATACGTTGGAGACGTATCTAGCATCCCCAAGCTTAATTCCCGCTCATCCTCGAGTAGGTAAATGATAAAAAAGATTTTTTGATGCGGAGTGATACTTTGGCATAATTTCAATGTAAATCTTCTTAATTGTGATATGAATATTCAGATCCGGAAGATTCAAGACAAAAGTTCATATTGACACAAAAATAATAATACTTCAAGCATACTAATCAAAGCAATCATGTCTTCTCAAAATAACATGGCAAAAGAAAGTTCATCCCTACAAAATCATATAGTTAGGATATGCTTCATTTTCGTCACACAAAGATGTTCCCAACTTCTATACCCCCGATGACAAGCCAAGCAATTGTTTCATACTTAAATAATCTCAAACTTTTTCAACCTTCACGCAATACATGAGCGTGAGCCATGGATATAGCACTATGGGTGGAATAGAATATGATGATGGGGATTGTGTGGAGAAGACAAAAAGGGAGAAAGTCTCACGTTGACTAGGCTAATCAACGGGCTATGGAGATGCCCATCAATTGATGTCAACATGAGGAGTAGGGATTGCCATGCAACGGATGCACTAGAGCTATGAATGCTCAACAAAAGAAAACTAGTGGGTGTGCATCCAACTTGCTTGCTCACGAAGACCTAGGGCATTTGTGGAAGCCCATCGTAGGAATATACAAGCCAAGTTCTATAATGAAAAATTCCCACTAGTATAAAAAAGACAACTTATGAGATTCACTACATGAGGAACAAGGTGCTACTTTGAAGCACAATATATGAGACTCACTACATGAAGAACAAGGTGCTATTTTGAAGCACAAGTGTGGAAAAAGAGATAGTAGCATTACCCTTTATATATATATATATATATATATATATAT
>NC_041381.1:168578649-168584546 GCF_002162155.2 Triticum dicoccoides
GGCAATGCTCTAATAATGATGATCATCACACTTCTATTGATTACAACACAAGGATTACAACTCGAAACTTAGAACAAGATATGACTCTATATGAATGCCTCCGGCGGTGTACCGGGATGGTGCAATGAATCAAGAGTGACATGTATGGAAAATAATGCATGGTGGCTTTGCCACAAATACGATGTCAACTAAAGATCATGCAATGGCAATATGACAAAAGTAATGCATGTCATGATGATGATGGTGGAAGTTGCATGGCAATATATCTCAGAATGGCTATGGAAATGCCATGATAGGTAGGTATGGTGGCTGTTTTGAGGAAGATATAAGGGGGTTTATGTGTGATAGAGCATATCATATCACAGGGTTTGGATGCACCGGTGAAGTTTGCACCAACTCTCAAGGTGAGAAAGGGCAATGCGCGGTACCGAAGAGGCTAGCAATGGCGGAAAGGTAAAAGTGCGTATAATCCATGGACTCAACATTAGTCAAAAGAACTCATATACTTATTGCAAAAATTTAGAAGTCATCAAAAATCAAGTACTACGCGCATGCTCCTTGGGGGATAGATTGGTAGGAAAAGACCACCGCTCGTCCCTGACTGCCACTCATAAGGATGGACAAGCCAAGTACACTTCATGTTTCAAATTTGTTACACAACTTTAACCATACGTGCATGCTACGGGACTTGCTAACTTCAACACAAGCATTCTTTAAATTCACAATCACCCAACTAGCATGACTTTAATATTATCACCTCCATATCTCAAAACAATTATCAAGCATCAAACTTATCTTAGTATTCAACGCACTCATAAGAAAGTTTCACATATCTTGAATACCAAGTATATTAACATTAAACAAATTACCATGCTATTAAAGACTCTCAAAATAATCTAAGTGAAGCATGAGAGATCAATAGTTTCTTTAAAACAAATCCACCACCGTGTTCTAAAAGATCTAAGTGAAGAACTAGAGCAAAAATTATCACGCTCAAAAGATATAAGTGAAGCACATAGAGTATTCTAGCAAATTCTAATTTGTGTATGGCTCTCTCTCATTAGAGGATTTCAGATCTTGATACTTTATTCAAACATCAAGCAAAGCTAAAGGAAACTACAATGCAAGGATAGCACAACTCATGTGAAGAAGCAAAAACTTAGGCTCAACCGATACTAACCGATAGTTGTTGAAGAAGAAAGGTGGGATGCCTACTGGGGCATCCCCAAGCTTAGATGCTTGAGACTTCTTGAAATATTATCTTGGGGTGCCTTAGGCATCCCCAAGCTTGAACTTTTGTGTCTCCTCAATTCCTCGCATATCACGGTTTCTCTTCTTTTTATCAAAGGCTTCATTCACAACAAACTCAACAAGAACTCGTGAGATAGGTTAGTATAAACCAATGCAAAACCTTATCATATTCTACTGTAAAAAATCACTAAAATTATTATTAAACATTGAATACTAAATTCCTCTGTATATTTAATACTCCTATCCTCAAATAGAATCATTAAACAAGCAAACATATGCAAACAATGCAACCATAACAGCAATCTGTCAAAACAGTACAGTCTGTAAAGAATGCAAGAGTATCAATACTTCCCTGACCCCCAAAATTATGAACTAAAATTCCCACTGTAATAAATTTATCAGAGCTCAATATGCAAAACGTTTCAACGTTAGAACATGCTCTGACTTTTCTAGGGAATTTTTGCAACAGCGGTAAACTTTCTGTTTTCAAACAGCAACATGTATACAAGCAAAATAAGCATGGCAAAGGCTATCCTTGACTTTTTTTATTGAAATTAAAGATGCAAAAAATTATTCTAACTAACAGCAAGCAAAAACTAAAAAAAGAAATTGACACTCCAAGCAAAACACATATCATGTGGTGAATAAAAATATAGCTCCAAATAAAGTTACCGATGAACGAAGACGAAAGAGGGGATGCCTTCCGGGGCATCCCCAAGCTTAGGCTCTTGGTTGTCCTTGGATATTACCTTGGGGTGCCTTGGGCATCCCCAAGCTTAGGATCTTGCCACTCCTTATTCCATAGTCCATCGAATCCTTACCCAAAACTTGAAAACTTCAACCACACAAAACTCAAAACAAAACTCGTAAGCTCCGTTAGTATAAGAAAATAAAACCACCACTTAGGTACTGTAATAAACTCATTCTAAATTCATATTGGTGTAATATCTATTGTATTATAACTTCTCTATGGTTCATACCACTTAATACTAGCCATAGATGCATCAAAATAAGCAAACAACACGTAGAAAACAGAATCTGTCAAAAAACAGAACAGTCTGTAGTAATCTGTATAAAACGTATACTTCTGGAACCCCAAAAATTATGAAATAAATTTCTGGACCTGAGAAATTTTTCTATTAATCATCTGCAAAAAGAATAAACCTAAAATCACTCTCCAGTAAAAAATGGCAGCTAAAATCGTGAGCGCTAAAGTTTCTGTTTTTCACAGCAAGATCACATAAACTTCACCCAAGTCTTCCCAAAGGTTCTACTTGGCACTTTATTGAATCAAAAGCTATAAAACATGATTACTACAGTAGCATAATCATGTGGACACACAAAAACAGTAAGGATAAATATTGGGTTGTCTCCCAACAAGCACTTTTCTTTAATGCCTTTTAGCTAGGCATGATGATGGCAATGATGCTCACATAAAAGATAAGAATTGAAACATAACGGGAGCATCATGAAGCATATGACTAGCACATTTAAGTCTAACCCACTTCCTATGCATAGGGATTTTGTGAGCAAACAACTTACGGGAACAATAATCAACGAGCATAGGAAGGTAAAACAAGCATAACTTCAAGATTTTAAGCACATAGAGAGGAAACTTGACATTATTGCAATTCCTACAAGCATATGTTCCTCTCTCATAATAATTTTCAGTAGCATCATGAATGAATTCAACAATATAACCAGCACCTAAAGCATTCTTTTCATGATCTACAAGCATAGAATTTTTAATACTCTCCACATAAGCAAACTTCTTCTCATTCGGAATAGTAGGAGTATGATAAGAGACTTGAACACTAAAAATTGTTTCCACATTAAAAGAGTAATGTTCAGAAAAAGGGTAATCATAATCATGACAAGATTTGTAAATATAATCATCACTACTTTTTATAGCAGAAGTTTCATCACAATAATCATCATAAGTAGCAACTTCGTTCTCATCATAATCGATTGAAACCTCTCCCAAGATAGTGGAATCACTAAATAAAGTTGACACTCTTCCAAATCCACTTTCATATTCATCACAATAAAATCCAACATCCTCCAAAATAGCGGGAACACTAATTCCTAAAGTTGACACTCTTCCGAACCCACTTTCATCAATATAATCATCATACGTAGGAGGCATGCTATTATCACAACAACTTTGCATATCAAAACTTGGGATGCTAAAAATACCATCTTCACTAAACATAGCATCCCCAAGCTTGGGACAAACATTAATTTCAGCAAATATATTCTCAAATATGGCATTCTCATCAAACATAGCTTCCCCAAGCTTGGGCCTTTTCATATCATAAGCATAATCATTCTCATCATTAAAAATATTGATAGCACCAATAGTATATCAATTATCATCATCACAATGAGTAATGGGAGCAACATCATTTGGGAGGGATACCTTTCTACCTTTGTTGCTCCTTCTTTTCTTTTTCTTACTCACATTATGTGTGGGTTCAACCTTCCTCTTTGAGCTCCTTATTGACGAGATTGGTTGAATAGAAAGCTCCTCCTCGTTACCTGATTCATCATAAGAAATAATAGGAGGATATTGGGAAGTCTCTTCCCTTTCATTAGTATTTTCTTCGTCCTCTATTTGTTTTCTTTCCTTTATGTAATTGGCAATATAAGGATTTTCAATGCAATTCACCGCACAATACATATAAATCTTTTCTAGATCAAAATCAAGAAATCTATCAAGACTAAACTTTGGAATACCCTCGGTTATACGTTTCATTTCTTCATAACCCAAAAGAAGGCTAAGCTCTTTATGATGCTCAAAGGTAATCAAATTATCACAATATTTGGACACGACTTGATCATGAAACAAATAGCATTGGAGCTTTAAATGACCATGTTCATTGCAAAGTTCACACGGAGCGTGAAAAATATTGAATCTTTCAGCACATTCATCTAGCTCTTCTTGCAACATTTTGGTTTCTAAGTACTTATGCCTCTTGCAATAAATATCTTCTCTATTTGGTGTGTTCATGCAAACATGCACTCCACAAAAGTTGACATGCCCATAAGAGATATTTTCATCATAACTAGTGCAATCATCATTAGCATCATGGATATTCAAAGAATTCGTACTAACAACATTGCAATCATGCTCATCATTCAAAGATTTAGTGCCAAACATTTTAGAGATTTCTTCTTCTAGCACTTGAGCACAATTATCCTTTCCATCATACTCACGAAAGATATTAAACTCAACTCCATTTTTTTTGTAGTTTTCTTTTATAAACTAAACTAGTGCTAAAACAAGAAACAAAAAGATTTGATTGCAAGATCTAAAGATATACCTTCAAGCACTCACCTCCCCGGCAACGGTGCTAGAAAAGAGCTTGATGTCTACTACACAACCTTCTTCTTGTAGACGTTGTTGGGCCTGCAAGTGCACAGTTTTGTAGGATAGTAGCAAATTTCCCTCAAGTGGATGACCTAAGGTTTATCAATCCGTAGGAGGCGTAGGATGAAGATGGTCTCTCTCAAGCAACCCTGCAACCAAATAACAAAGAGTCTCTTGTGTCCCCAACACACCCAATACAATGGTGAATTGTATAGGTGCACTAGTTCGGCAAAGAGATGAAGATACAAGTGCAAAATAGATAGTAGATATAGGTTTTTGTAATCTGAAATAATAAAAACAGCAAGGTAGCAAGCGGTAAAAGTGAGCGTAAACGGTATTGCAATGGTAGGAAACAAGGCCTAGGGTTCATACTTTCACTAGTGCAAGTTCTCTCAACAATAATAACATAGATAGAACATATGACAAGCCCTCAACATGCAACAAAGAGTCACTCCAAAGCCACTAATAGCGGAGAACAAACGTAGAGATTATGGTCGGGTACGAAACTACCACAAAGCTATTCTTTCGGATCGATCTATAAAAGAGTTCATACTAGAATAACACCTTAAGTTACAAAGTAACCAAAACCCTAATGTCACCTAGATACTCCATTGTCACCTCAAGTATCCGTGGGCATGATTATACGATATGCATCACACAATCTCAGATTCATCCAACCAACATAAAAGTACTTCAAAGAGTGCCCCAAAGTCTCTACCGGAGAGTCAAAAACGTGTGCCAACCCCTATGCATAGGTTCCCAAGTGTCACGAAACCCGCAAGTTGATCACCAAAACATACAACAAGTGGATCAATAGAATAACCCATTGTCACCACGGTTATCCCACGCAAGACATACATCAAGTGTTCATAAAAAGACTCAATCCGATAAGATAACTTCAAAGGGGAAACTCAATTCATCACAAGAGAGTAGAGGGGTAGAAACATCATAAGATCCAACTACAATAGCAAAGCTTGGGATACATGAAGATCGTGCCATAGAGGGAACACGAGAGAGAACACGAGAGAGAGAGAGAGAGAGAGATCAAACACATAGCTACTGGTACATACCCTCAGCCCCGAGGGTGAACTACTCCCTCCTCATCATGGATAGCGCCGGGATGATGAAGATGGCCTCCGGTGATGGGATCCCCCTCCGGCAGGGTGCCGGAACAAGGCCCCGATTGGTTTTTGGTGGCTACAGAGGCTTGCGGTGGCGGAACTCCCGATCTATTTTCTGTTCTAGAAGTTTTAGGGTACGTAGGTATATATGGGTG
>NC_041381.1:168584797-168602807 GCF_002162155.2 Triticum dicoccoides
AGCCCGGGACTCCCCTAACGTGCACTCCAAGTCCATCAGGTTGCTTTCCTTCCAAAAATAACTTCTCCAATTGATTTCGTTCCATTTTGACTTCGTGTGATATTCCTTTTCCTCGAAACACAGAAATAGGCATAAAACAACAAATCTGGACTGGGCCTCCGGTTAATAGGTTAGTCCCATAAATAATATAAAAGTGGATAATAAAGCCCAATATTGCCTAAAACAGTAGATAAAGTAGCATGGAGCAATCAAAAATTATAGATACGTTGGAGACATATCAGCGGTGCGCGAGCACCAGGACCAAGCTCCACCTCCTTGGCGGGCCCCCATGGCCACAACAGGGTGTCGCGCATTCACCTCGGAGCTTCACAACGTCATCTGGCCAAGCAAGTTCAAACCTAACCTGCCTCCCCGCTACGACGGCACCGCCGACCCCGCCGAGTTCTTATAGCTCTACGAGCTGAGCATCAAGGCGGCCAGTGGTGACGAGAAGATCATGGCGAACTACTTCCCCATGGCCCTCAAGGACGGCGCGCGTTCTTGGCTCCTGAATCTTCCCGGCGGGTCGGTCTCTTCCTGGGAGGAGATGCGAAGCCTCTTCATCGCCAACTTCCAGGGCACTCATGACCGTCCACCGATCGCGGGTGACCTGCAACGCGTCAAGCAGTAGCTAGGAGAGACCCTGCAGAAGTACATCCAGCGCTTCAACAACGTCCGCCTCAAGATCCCCAAGGTGTCGGATGAGGCCATCATTTCAGCGTCCACTGATGGCGTCCGCGATGTCAAGATGACGGAGGAGCTCGCCATCCACGAGGACCTCTGCATAGCCTTGGAGATGTTCAATATGGTGAACAAGTGTGCGAGGGCTAAGGAGGGGCACCTCTCCCTCCTCGAGCTCCCCGATGCTGACCCAGAAGACAAGAAGGCCAAGGCCAAGGATGTGAAGCGCAAGGGGCCGGCCGTGCTCGCGGCCGAGCCAGAGATGAAGTGCGTCTGCGACCACCCCGAGTCATCCAAGAGTAACCGACCGTTCTGCGTCTTCCACAACGTCCACAACCACAACACCAAAGACTGCCCAAAGCTCAAGGCCCTCCGTGATGGGCACCTCGGTCGATGCCCCGAGCGCAACAATCGAGGCTACGACCACGGAGGTGGCCGAGGTGGAGGATGCTGGGACGGACATGACCATCGTCAGGAGTGGCGCGACCATCCTCGGGAGGACCGTTGGCAGGGCCAACCTCGCGAGGGCGCCTGGAGGGAGAAGCCTCGTGAGGATCGCCCTCAGGGCAATGGCGGTCTTCCTCCACTACCTCCACCACCAAGAAGGAACGAATACCATCACCAGGACAAGGGGGCTGGGGGCTTTCAAGAGCCTCAAGCCATTGCCTGCATCCTGGGCGGCTCACAGGCCCCAGCTTCTCACCACAGCTTCAAGCAGTTCGCGCGCAAGGTGAACACGACGCTCCCCAAGCCGGAAGCAACTCGCCCGCTCAGGTGGTCCAAATGCGCCATCACCTTCAGCTCCTCAGATCAGCTCAAGTGCTCGGCCACTATCGGCGCACTCCCTATGCTCTACTCGCCCGTCATCAGCAACGTGGTCGTCACCAAGACTCTCATCGATGGTGGAGCAGGGCTCAACGTTCTGTCTGTTCAAACATTTGACAGGCTCCAAGTGCCATACTATCAGCTTCAGCCGACCAAGCCATTCTTAGGAGTGGCCGACGGTTCCACACACCCGATAGGGCAGGTCCGCCTCCCTGTCACCTTCGGTGAACTCAACAACTTCCACACCGAGCTCATCGACTTCGACATCGCCAACATTCGCCTGCCGTAAAACGCCATCCTAGGGTACCCAACACTGGCCAAGTTCATAGCAGCGACGCATCACGGCTACAACATCCTCAAGATGTCAGGGAGTGGCGGCGTCATCACGGTCGCTTGCCAGGAGAAGGATGCAGTGTGCTCCCTCGAGCGCACCTACCATGCTGCAGTAGTCGAGAACCCTCAAGATCAGGGTGGTGTCTTCCCTACTAAGGTCGCCACAAGACGAAGAAGCTGCAGTTGAGCCAGGGATCTCACAAGGAAGCATCACCCGATGGCGTCGCGCTGAGCCTCGTGTCCTCGGATGAGGTGCCTTCACCTATCGCATAGGAAGGCGTACCGGGTGCCCCCCTCAGGCTGGGCTCGGGGGCTCTCCTCTGGAGGGCCTCCGACCTAGCCAGCATCACAAGGGAGGCACTTGGGCACCATGTGGAGGCATGCTTCAGCGCACACTTCCCAGGAGAAGGCATCGGGTGGAAGGCGCTAGGCGTTCAGGAGTTCATCAGTGAGGCAATCGAGGAGATTCAAGAGGCAAGAGTTCTGCAAGGCAGTCGTTGCCTACCACGAGGCGCGGCCCATTGCCCTGGAGAGGGTAAGGAGTTCCGTGTCTACATCGACATCACAGGGCTCAACAGGGCAGCATCTCGGTAGCTCTTCTGGCCATCTCGTGTCGGCTGATGCGAGGGTCCTCACACCTATGTTCGCACGCCCTTTGGCCTGCCGAGCACAGCTGTGGCATTCCAGCGCTGCATGCGGGATGCCCTGGCGGCTTGCAAGGACAGGCACCAGGCGATCCTGGCGGAGATGGAGGCGCATCTTCTAGAGCCTCCTGGGCCCCCTGGGCCTCCCGAGGCTCGGGGCCAAGGCGGCTCGTGAGGAACGACTCCAGCAGCGCGCGTCTTCTACCACCCCGACATCTCTTCATCAATGGTATCAGGTGATTTCTCTCCAAGTTTGTTCAGTTGGGGGCACCCCTCGGGCTACATCATCCCCAAGCCGTTGTTGGACATATGCCCTAGAGGCAATAATAAAATGGTTATTATTATATTTCCTTGTTCATGATAACTGTCTATTGTTCATGCTATAATTGTATTAATTGGAAACCATAATACATGTGTGAATACATAGACCACAACATGTCCCTAGTGAGCCTCTATTTGACTAGCTCGTTGATCAATAGATGGTTATGGTTTCCTGACCATGGACATTGGATGTCATTGATAACGGGATCACATCATTAGGAGAATGATGTGATGGACAAGACCCTATCCTAAGCATAGCACAAGATCGTGTAGTTCATTTGCTAAAGCTTTTCTAATGTCAGGTATCATTTCCTTAGACCATGAGATTGTGTAACTCTCGAATACCGTAGAAGTGCTTTGGGTGTACCAAACGTCACAATGTAACTGGGTGACTATTAAGGTGCACTACAGGTATCTCCGAAAGTGTCTATTGGGTTGGCACGAATCGATACTAGGATTTGTCACTCCGTGTGACGGAGAGGTATCTCTGGGACCACTTGGTAGGACATCATCATAATGTGCACAATGTGATCAATGAGTTGATCGCTGGATGATGTGTTACGGAACGAGTAAAGAGACTTGTCGGTAACGAGATTGAACAGGGTATCGGGATACCGGCGATCGAATCTCGGGTAAGTATCATACCAGTAGACAAAGGGAATTGTATACGGGATTGATTGAATCCTTGACATCGTGGTTCATCCGATGAGATCATCGTGGAACATGTGGGATCCAACATGGGTATCCAGATCCCGCTGTTGGTTATTGGCCGGAGAGTTGTCTCGGTCATGTCTGCATGGTTCCCGAACTCGTAGGGTCTACACACTTAAGGTTCGATGATGCTAGGGTTATAGGGAATAGATATACGTGGTTACCGAATGTTGTTCGGAGTCCCGGATGAGATCTCGGACGTCACGAGGAGTTCCGGAATGGTTCGAGGTAAAGATTTATATATCGGAAGTCCTGTTTTGGTCACCGGAAAAGTTTTGGGTGCCATCGGTAACGTACCGGGACCACCGGGAGGGTCCCGGGGGTCCACCAGGTGGGGCCACCGGCCCCAGAGGGCTGCGTGGCCAAGTGTGGGAGGGGACCAGCCCCAGGTGGGCTGGTGTACCCCCCACCAGGACCAAAGGCGAAGAGAGAAGGGAAAAGGGGGAAACCCTAGGCTCAGATGGGCCTAAGGCCCACCTAGTGGTGCGCCCCCCTCTCTCCCCCTTGGCCGCCCCCCTAGATGGGATCTAGGGCTGGCCGCCACCCCTAGGGGTGGAAATCTAGATGGGGGCTCAGCCTCTCCCTTCCCCCTAGATATAGTGGGGGTTTGGGGCTGCCATAGACATGAGAACATCTCCCTCTTGGCGCAGCCCTACCCCTCTCCCTCCTCGTCTCTTGCGGTGCTTGGCGAGGCCCTGCTGGAATGCCACGCTCCTCCACCACCACCACGCCGTTGTGCTGCTGCTGGACATAGTCTTCCCCAACCTCTCCCTCTCCCCTTGCTGGATCAAGGCACGGGAGGCGTCATCGGGCTGCACGTGTGTTGAACGTTGAGGCGCCGTTGTTCGGCGTTTATCTCAGAATCAACTGCGGTCTGAATCGCTACGAGTACGACTCCTTCATCCGCGTTCTTGTAATGCTTCCGCTTAGCGATCTACAAGGGTATGTAGATGCACTCCCCTTTCCCTCGTTGCTAGATTACTCCATAGATTGATCTTGGTGATGCGTAGAAAATTTTAAATTTCTGCTACGATCCCTAAAAGTGGCACCATGAGCTAGGTCTATGCATAGTTTCTATGCACGAGTAGGACACAAGTTGTTGTGGGCGTTGATTTTGTTCATTATGCTTACCGTTACTAGTCCAATCTTGTTTCGACGGTATTGTGGGATGAAGTGGCCCGGACCGACCTTACACGTACACTTACGTGAGACAGGTTCCACCGACTGACATGCACTTGTTGCATAAGGTGGCTAGCGGGTGCCAGTCTCTCCCACTTTAGTCGGATCGGATTCGATGAAAAGGGTCCTTATGAAGGGTAAATAGCAATTGGCATATCACATTGTGGTTTTTGCGTAGGTAAGAAACGTTCTTGCTAGAAACCCATAGCAGCCACGTAAAACATGCAAACAACAATTAGAGGACGTCTAACTTGTTTTTGCAGGGTATGCTATGTGATGTGATATGGCCAAAAGAATGTGATGAATGATATGTGATGTATGAGATTGATCATGTTCTTGTAATAGGAATCACGACTTGCATGTCGATGAGTATGACAACCGGCAGGAGCCATAGGAGTTGTCTTAATTTATTGTATGACCTGCGTGTCATTGAGCAACGCCATGTAATTACTTTACTTTATTGCTAAACCGTTAGCCATAGTAGTAGAAGTAATAGTTGGCGAGACAACTTCATGGAGACACGGTGATGGAGATCATGATGATGGAGATCAGGGTGTCATGCCGGTGACGATGATGATCATGGAGCCCCAAAGATGGAGATCAAAAGGAGCAAAATGATATTGGCCATATCATGTCACTTTTCGATTGCATGTGATGTTTATCATGTTTATGCATCTTATTTGCTTAGAATGACGGTAGTAAATAAGATGATCCCTCAATAAAATTTCAAGAAAGTGTTCCCCCTAACTGTGCACTGTTGCAAAAGTTCGTTGTTTTGAAGCACCACGTGATGATTGGGTGTGATAGATTCTAACGTTCACATACAATAGGTGTAAGCCAGAGTTACACACGCGAAACTCTTAGGTTGACTTGACGAGCCTAGCATGTACAGACATGGCCTCGAAACACAAGAGATCGAAAGGTCAAGCATGAGTCGTATGGTAGATACGATCAACATGAAGATGTTCACCGATGATGACTAGTCCGTATCACGTGATGATCGGACACGACCTAGTTGACTCGGATCATGTAATCACTTAGATGACTAGAGGGATGTCTATCTGAGTGGGAGTTCATAAGATGAACTTAATTATCCTGAACATAGTCAAAAGGTTTTTGCAAATTATGTCGTAGCGCGCGCTTTAGTTCTACTGTTTTAGATATGTTCCTAGAGAAAATTTAGTTGAAAGTTGATAGTAGCAATTATGCGGGCTGGGTCCGTAAACTGAGGGTTGTCCTCATTGCTGCGTAGAAGGCTTATGTCCTTAATGCACCGCTCGGTGTGCTGAACCTCGAACGTCGTCTGTGGATGTTGTGAATATTTGACATACACGTTTTGATAACTATGTGATAGTTCAGTAATGTTAAACGGTTTAGAATTGAGGCACCGAAGACGATTTCGAAACGTCACGGAACATATGAGATGTTTCGAGGGCTGAAATTGAGATTTCAGGCTCGTGCCCACGTCAAGAGGTATGAGACCTCCGACGAGTTTCTTAGCCTACAAACTAAGGGAGAAAAGCTCAATCATTGAGCTTGTACTCAGATTGTCTGGGTACAACAATCACTTGAATCGAGTGGGAGTTAATCTTCCAAATGAGATAGTGATGTTTCTCCAAAGTCATTGCCACCAAGCTACTAGAGCTTCGTGATGAACTATAACATATCAGGGATAAGATATGATGATCCTTGAAATATTCGCGATGTTTGACACCACGAAAGTAGAAATCAAGAAGGAGCATCAATTGTTGATGGTTAGTGAAGCCACTAGTTTCAAGAAGGGCAAGGGCAAGAAGGCATACTTCATGAAACGGCAAATCAGCTGCTGCTCTAGTGAAGAAACCCAAGGTTGAACCCAAACCCGAGACTAAGTGCTTCTGTAATAAGGGGAATGATCACTGGAGTAGAATTACCCTAGATACTTGGTAGATAAGAAGGTAGGCAAGGTCGACAGAAGTATATTGGATATACATTATATTAATGTGTACTCTACTAGTACTCCTAGTAGCACCATGGTAATAGATACCGGTTCAGTTGCTAAGTGTTAGTAACTCGAAATAAAAGGCTACTGAATAAACTGAGACTAGCTAAAGGCGAGGTGACGATATGTGTTGGAAGTATTTCCAAGGTTGATGTGATCAAACATCGCACGCTCCCTCTACCATCGGGATCGGTGTTAAACCTAAATAATTGTTATTTGGTGCTTGCGTTGAGCATAGACATGATTGGATTATGTCTATCGCAATACGGTTATTCATTTAAGGAGAATAATGGTTACTCTGTTTATTTGAATAATACCTTCAATGGTCTTGCACCTAAAATGAATGGTTTGTTGAATCTCGATCGTAGTGATACATATGTTCATGCCAAAAGATATAAGATAGTAATGATAGTACCACATACTTGTGGCACTGCCATTTGAGTCATATTGATATAAACCGCATGAAGAAGCTCCATGTTGATGGATCTTTGGACTCACTCGTTTTTGAAAAGTTTGAGACATGCGAACCATGTCTATTGGTATGTATGCATGAAGAAACTCCATACAGATGGATCGTTTGGACTCACTTGATTTTGAATCACTTGAGACATGCAAATCATACCACATGGGCAAGATGACTGAAAAGCCTCGGTTTCAGTAAGATGGAACAAGAAAGCAACTTGTTGGAAGTAATACATTTTGATGTGTCCAGTCCAATGAGTGCTGAGGCACGAAGTGGATATCGTTATGTTCTTACTTCACAAATGATTTGAGTAGATGCTGAGTATATTTATTTGATGAAACAGAAGTCTGAATTATTGAATAGTTCAAGTAATTTCATAGTGAAGTTGAAGATCATCGTGACAAGAGGATAAAATGTCTATGATATGACCATAGAGATAAATATTTGAGTTACGTGTTTGGTACACAATTAAGACATTGTGGAAATTGTTTCACAACTAATACCGCCTGGAACACCGTAGTGTGATGGTGTGTCCAAACATCATAGATGCACCCTATTGGATATGGGGCATACCATGATGTCTCTTATCGAATTACCACTATCGTTTATGGGTTTGAGCATTAGGGACAACCGCATTCACTTTAATTAGGGCACCACGTAATTCCATTTTGGGATGACACCGTATGAACTATGGTTTAGAGAAACCTAAGCTGTCGTTTCTTTAAAGTTTGGGGCTGCGACGCTTATGTCAAAAAGTTTCATCCTGATAAGCTCGAACCCAAAGCGGATAAATACATCTTCATAGGACACCCAAAACAGTTGGGTATACCTCCTATTTCAGATCCGGAAGCAAAAGTGATTGTTTCTAGAAACGGGTCCTTTCTCGAGGAAAGGTTTCTCTCAAAAGAATTGAGTGGGAGGACGGTGGAGACTTGATATGGTTATTGAACCGTCACTACAACTAGTGTGTAGCAGGGCACATGAAGTTGTTCCTGTGGCACCTACACCAATTGAAGTGGAAGCTGATGATAGTGATCATGAAGCTTCGGATCAAGTCACTCTGAACCTCGTAGGACGACAAGGACGTGTGCTGCTTCAAACTGGTACGGTAATCCTGTCTTGGAGGTCATGTTGCTAGACAACAATGAACCTACGAGCTATGGAGAAGCGATGGTGGGCCCGGATTCCGGCAAATGGCTAGAGGCCATAAAATCCGAGAGAGGATCCATGTATGAGAACAAAGTGTGGACTTTGGACGAACTACTTGATGGTTGTAAGGCTGTTGGGTACAGATGGATTTTAAAAGGAAGACAGACAATGATGGTAAGTATCACCATTAAGAAAGCTCGACTTGTCGCTAAGATGTTCTCCGACAAGTTCAAAGAGTTGACTACGATGAGACTTTCTCACTCATAGCGATGCTAAGAGTCTGTTGGAATTATATTAGCAGTTACTACATTATTTATGAAATCTTGCAGATAGGATGCCAAAACATTGTTTCCTCGACGATTTTCTTGAGGAAAGGTTGTATGTGATACAACCAGAAGATTTTGTCAATCCTGAAAGATGCTAACAAGTATGCAAAGCTCCAATAATCCTTCTAAGGACTGGAGTAAGCATCTCGGAGATGGAATATACGCTTTGATGAGATGATCAAATATTTTGGGTTTATACAAAGTTTATGAGAAACTTGTATTTCCAAAGAAGTAAGTGGGAGCACTATAGAATTTCTGATGAGTATGTTGTTCACATATTGTTGATCATAAATGATGTAGAATTTCTAGAAAGCATAAAGGGTTATTTGAAAAGTGTT
This sequence comes from Triticum dicoccoides, assembly GCF_002162155.2. Classification (NCBI taxonomy): domain Eukaryota; kingdom Viridiplantae; phylum Streptophyta; class Magnoliopsida; order Poales; family Poaceae; genus Triticum; species Triticum dicoccoides. The sequence continues at coordinate 168,593,788 of NC_041381.1, forward strand.
TTTCAATGGAAAACCTGGATTAAGCTACTTGAACATTGAGCACCAAGATCTATAAGGATAGATCAAAAACGCTTAATAGTACTTTCAAATGAATACATACCGTGACAAGATTTTGAAGGAGTTCAAAATATATCAGCAAAGGAGTTCTTGGCTGTGTTATAAGGTGTGAGTATTGAGTAAGACTCAAGACTCAAGACCTGACCATAGCAGAAGAGAGAGAAAGGACGAAGGTCGTCCCCTATGCTTTAGGCGTAGGCTCTACAGTATGCTATGCTGTGTACCGCACCTAAAGTGTGCCTTGCCATGAGTCAGTCAAGGGGTACAAGAGTGATCCAGGAATGGATCACAGGACAGCGGCCAAACTTATCCTTAGTAACTAGTGGACTAAGGAATTTTCTTGATTATGGAGGTGGTAAAAGAGTTCGTCGTAAAGGGTTACGCCGATGCAAACTTTGACACTAATCCGGATTATTCTGAGTAGTAAACCGGATTCGTATAGTAGAACAGTTATTTGGAATAGCTCCAAATAGAGCGTGGTAGCTGCATCTAGGAGATGACATAGAGATTTGTAAAGCACACGCGGATCTGAAAGGTTCAGATCCGTTGACTAATAACCTCTATCACAAGCGAGATATGATCAAACCCCATGGGCGTTGATTCATTACAATCACATAGTGATGTGAACTAGATTATTGACTCTAGTGCAAGTGGGAGACTGTTGGAAATATTCCCTAGAGGCAATAATAAAATGGTTATTATTATATTTCCTTGTTCATGATAACTGTCTATTGTTCATGCTATAATTGTATTAATTGGAAACCGTAATACATGTGTGAATACATAGACCACAACATGTCCCTAGTGAGCCTCTAGTTGACTAGCTCGTTGATCAATAGATGGTTATGGTTTCCTGACCATGGACATTGGATGCCATTGATAACGGGATCACATCATTAGGAGAATGATGTGATGGACAAGACCCAATCCTAGGCATAGCACAAGATCGTGTAGTTCGTTTGCTAAAACTTTTCTAATGTCAAGTATCATTTCCTTAGACCATGAGATTATGTAACTCCCGGATACCGTAGAAGTGCTTTGGTTGTACCAAACATCATAACGTAACCGGGTGACTATAAAGGTGCACTACAGGTATCTCTGAAAGTGTCTGTTGGGTTGGCACGAATTGAGACTGGGATTTGTCACTCCGTATGACGGAGAGGTATCTCTGGGCCCACTCGGTAGGACATCATCATAATGTGCACAATGTGATCAATGATTTGATCGCGGGATGATGTGTTACAGAACGAGTAAAGAGACTTGCCGGTAACGAGATTGAACAAGGTATCGGGATACCGACGATCGAATCTCGGGTAAGTATCATACCAGTAGACAAAGGGAATTGTATACGAGATTGATTGAATCCTTGACATCGTGGTTCATCCGATGAGATCATCGTGGAACATGTGGGAGCCAACATGGGTATCCAGATCCTACTGTTGGTTATTGCTCAGAGAGTTGTCTCGGTCATGTCTGCATGGTTCCCGAACCCGTAGGGTCTACACACTTAAGGTTCGATGACGCTAGGGTTATAGGTAATAGATATACGTGGTTACCAAATGTTGTTCGGAGTCCCGGATGAGATCCCGAAGGCCACAAGGAGTTCCGGAATGGTCCGGAGGTAAAGATTTATATATGGGAAGTCCTGTTTTGGTTACCGGAAAAGTTTCGGGTGCCATCAGTAACGTACCGGGACAACCGGGAGGGTCCCGAGGGTCCACCAGGTGGGGCCACCGGCCCCACAGGGCTGCGTGGACCAAGTGTGGGAGGGGACCAGCCCTAGGTGGGATGGTGCGCCCCCCCACCAGGACCCAAGGTGAAGAGAGAAGGGAAAAGGGGGAAACCCTAGGCTCAGATGGGCCTAAGGCCCACCTAGTGGTGCGCCCCCTCTCTCCCCCTTGGCAGCCCCCCTAGATGGGATCTAGGGCTGGCTGCCACCCCTAGGGTGGAAATCTAGATGGGGGCGCAGCCCCTCCCTCCCCCCTATATATAGTGGGGGTTTGGGGCTGCCATAGACATGAGAACATCTCCCTCTTGGCGCAGCCCTACCCCTCTCCCTCCTCGTCTCTTGCGGTGCTTGGCGAAGCCCTGCTGGAATGCCAGGCTCCTCCACCACCACCACGCCGTCGTGCTACTGCTGGACGGAGTCTTCCCCAATCTCTCCCTCTCCCCTTGCTGGATCAAGGCACGGGAGACATCATCGGGCTGCACGTGTGTTGAACACGGAGGCGCCGTTGTTCGGCGCTTAGATCGGAATCAACCGGGATCTGAATCTCTACGAGTACGACTCCTTCATCCGCGTTCTTGTAACGCTTCCGCTTAGCAATCTACAAGGGTATGTAGATGCACTCCCCTTTCCCTCGTTGCTAGATTACTCCATAGATTGATCTTGGTGATGCGCATAAAATTTTAAATTTCTGCTACGATCCCCAACAGCCGTGTGGGTCCGTCCCTACAACATGTATCTCTTTTGTGCCTGTCGAAACTAGTTTACCTTCCTTTACAAGCTACCTTGAGATTATCAACTGCCTGACCGGCGCTTCGTCGCCTAGAACATCTCACTCCCTTGCGAGCCCTCTCGCGACCGCCTCATGATTAAGGACTTGCACGGCGTCTGTGCTCGGGTTCGTCCCTGCAGCGTCGCTAAATCCCAGAGGCTGAGCTCTGGCTCACGGGCCAGTCCCCGTGTACGTCACCTCCCATGGCCCTTGGTGCCTTGTTCTCGCATGAGCTAATCGCGGGCGGATGAGTGAGGGCACACAACCTAGTGCCCCCGTGGCCACAGGAACCGCGCGCTGGCTGTTTTTCCTCAGGATCTTTGCATGAGAAGACTGGGCACAACGTCTGTGCTCGGGTCCGTCCCTGCAGCATTGATAAACCCAACGGCTGAGCTCTGTCTGGCGGGCCGGCCCCATTCACGTCACCTCCTGGGGTCATTGGTGTCTGGCCTTCTCATGCAATAACCACAGGAGGCTCATTCGGCGCAGTCTGCCTAACCATCTTGCAGGACTGATACAAGTGCCCCCAATCAAGTTAAGGCGCAACCCGCCTTGAGGTAGGGCCTCGTGAGTCCCGTGCTGGCTCACGAGTGCCCGTACACACCTCCTCTGGCTCTGCCGTGCCAGCGACATGTCAGGGCGGGGCTATACACGCCCCGGGGGCTCTCCTCAAAGGGAGCCCCCTCCCACGCACTAGTGGAAGCACCATGCTCCAGGCTGGCCGTCGACACTGCCGAGGAGCGGCTATGCCTGTGCAAGAGCGGAAGCGCTATGCTCTGCACTGGTGATAAACAACTTGGGGTGGCCTCGTGGCTGCATTAACCTCAGGGAGCTTCCGGGCTCAGTGTCCAGCCGCACTGCGCTGCTCTCCCTCGGGAGGGTAGCGCGAGAGGGCTGGGCACGGGGGCTGCGCTCAGGTGATGGCTAGTGTACCCCACCTCGCCAGGTCCCACGGACCTGGTCTTCGCGCGCCCCTCCCGAGCGAGAGCCCGGCCAGGAAAGGTATGATGGTCGGTTCGTACGTCAAGGGGGACTCCCGAGAATCGTGTATCAGGAGCCTAACTGGTCACGTAGCCCCTCACCCCTTGCTCTCATCCTGGTTATCCGGACGACCCAACGACGGCTAAGGTATGTGTGGGGCCGGGCCCTGCCAACGCAGAATGCCAAGGCTTGAGTCTCGTCCTTTTCAAGTTGTTCATACGTCAAGGGGGACTCCTGAGCATCGCGTCTCAGGAGCCTAATTGGTCACGTAGCCCCTCACCCCTTGGTCTCGTCCTGGCGATCCGGATGACCCAATGACGGCTGAGATATGTGCGGGGCCGGGCCCTGCCGACGCAGAACGCCAAGGCTTGCCTTCGCACTTTTTCCTAAGCTGTTCGCACGTCAAGGGGGACTCCTGAGCATCGCGTCTTAGGAGCCTAACTGGCCATGTAGCCCCTCACCCCTTGGGCTCGTCCTGGCGACCCGGACGACCCAACAGCGGCTGAGGTATGTGCGGGGTCGGGCTCTGTCAACACAGAACAACAAAGCAAACAGAAAAGTCAGGGAACCACAATCTAATTATTACAAAACATATTGTTCCAAGCAATCAGTTTTAAATGCCTCCACGCGGCATGCTACATGATAGAGGACGGACAGGAAGGAGCAGCGCTACCAAGCCACCTCTTCAGCCCTGGGTGCTGCCATCGCCCGCCAGCGGAGCCTCGTCGCCAGCTATGTTGCCCGTCCCCTCGGCCCCAGCCGCAGGGCCGACGACAAGGAACTTGCTCAGCAGGGCATCCACGGAGCTCTTCACGGCGGCAGCAAGAGTGCTGCAGGAGTTGGAGTCCACGGGCTCGAGGAAGGTGCCGAAGTCGAAGCTGGCGTCCAGGAGATAGAGATGGATGAAGACGCACATACGGGCCAAGGAAGAAAGCAAGCCAGCCTCACCTTCCACCAAAGAGCCAAACCCATCAACGACGTCCTCGAGCACTTCCACGACCTCAGGGAGCAGGGTAGCAGGGCTCTCCCTTGGGGCCACCACTTTCTCCGAGGGATCGCCCCAAAGAGCGACCGTTGAGCTTTGTGGAACCTTGCCTCGAGGGAGGCGAGGGTACTGTGCTCCATGGTGGTTGCTTCTTTGGCCTCGGCAAGGGCCGCCTGGGCCGCCTCCGCCTTCTCTTTCAGCTTCGTCAGGCGGCCATGCTCCGCAGCCTGTTCCATGGCTGCCTTCTTTAGTTCAGCATCGCGATCGACAACGGCAGCCTCCTGGGCCTTCAGCTTCTCCTCTTGCTCTTGGAGCTGGCTGGCCTGGGCGGCCTGTTGATCCTGAAAATCCTTCAGCTCGGCCTCCACCGTGCAACACCAATCCTCAGCTTCCTTGGCCTCCTTTCGCGCCAGGTCATGCTCAGCAGCATCCACCCCTGACACCTTCTGGGCCTCCTCCACAGAGCTCCAGGCTGCTCTGATAGACGCGTCGGCCTGGTGCCATCCAGAGATCAGCCCCAGGCGCCCCAATGTTTTGCGTCGGTCCGGGCCCTGAAGTTCACCTTGGAGAAGGTTCAACACCGCTCGAGCCTCTTCCAGGGCTCCGGAGGCGGCGGGAGCGCCATGGCCCAGCTACGCGTCGGGCAGGAGAGGAGACGTTCTCGACATCAAGGCAGAAGAAGCTACAATAGCAGGAAGGACTCGGGGCTCCGGAGGCCTAGCGACCTCAGCAGCCGCAGTAAGAATGGGTGCCAATAGGGTCAGCCCTGCTGAGGACGCCGACACCTCCTGAAGTCGGGCTTCTGTGCCCTAAGAAGACGACGTCGCCACTGGAGCTACAGGGGCCGCAATGCTCTTCTTCGCCAGGGCTGAGGCAGCCACCTCGACACGCTCGACCACAGCGGCCCTAGCGTCCTCCCTCTTCTTCTTCGACGACTGTTGCCTAACAACGGACGAAGACACTAAGCATTGCATTAGGAATCAAGAACAAGGCCAAGGGAAAACACTCACTGGTCAGAGAAGACGTAGTTCCTCTTCAGGCCCAACGGCAGGGGCTTCACCGGGGCAGTCGGAGCCGTGCTCTTGGGAGCAGGAGAGCACGCGGTCGGCACCGCTCGAGATGCCACTGGTGAAGGCAGAGTACTGCCCGGAGGGATCAACGCGGTCTTGCCCTTCTTCATGGCCGACCACTTGGGCTGCTTCAAGGAGGCCGCCCCGGATCTCGTGGTGACCCCGGAGGGGCAAGCCAGCTCCACCACCGGAGGCGCATCATCCTCATCATCGTTGGGAATGTTACGAAGGAGCTCCCTCTGCCTCGGGGCAGAAGATTCCCCCTCGCCCTCCTCCTTGTTGGCCTCGGAGGAACGGTCGCCGAAGGGCAGGTTCACCAAGGAGGCGGGCGATGGGGGAGGCCCCGTCAGCAAGGGCCCGAACTCGTCGAAGACTGGCATGGCGGCGGCGATCTCCTCCCTGTTGACACGGTGGTACAGTGGGAGCCATTCCTGCGGAGGACTGCTCAGATCCCAGTCAAGGGAAGCGACACCTTACTTAGCTCCTCCTTGGGAAGGGTGTCCTGGCACAGGCAGATCTTGTCGTCGGCGCCCCCAAGCTTCCACAAGGGGCGGGAGCAGTCCTGAAGCGGCTCCAGGCGCTGCATCAGGAACTCCTTAATGATCATGGCCCCCGTCAGCTTCTCATTCTTCAGGTCGTCCTCCATCTTCTTCATCAACGGCTTCAGGGAAGGGTCAGTGATCTTATCAGAAAACCACCCATTCTCAGAGGAGGGGAGCTTGGTTGGCAGCTCCAGCAGGTCATGGGAGCACTTGGCGTCCATTAGGACCCACCTCTTCAGGGCGTCTTCCACCTTCTTCCCGGTACGGGAGATCGCGTTGCCACCCCGAGCCGCAACAAAGCCGACGCACCCTGCGGGCCGGTCGCCATTCATGCGAAGGAAGAAGTGGCGGAGCATGGCGACGGAGGGCATCACCCCCACGAACGCCTCACAGTAGAAAGCGAAGATGGACAGGAGGAGGATGGAATTGGGATGGATGTGGAGCACATGGAGGCCGTAATGGTGGAGAATGGCGTAGAAGAAGCGGGAGAATGGGGGCACGAGCCCCGAAAAGACGCTGTGCAGGAAGAAAGGATAGAAGGTACTGTTCGCGGGTTCTGGCGTGGCGGCGGCGACCCGGAGCACAGTCTTCCCCACCTCGTTTTCTTTGCTCACCGTCAAGAGAAGCGTGGTCTGGAGCTTCTCCTTGGTGACAGAGGGCGCGGTCAGCACCAGCTCATACGAGGCCGGTAGCCGGGGCTGGAGCCTTTGTCTTCTCAGCGGCCATTGGACGGAAGATTGGAGGATAGAATCGGCAGATCTGGTGAGTTCTTTCGGCGTTGGGAGAAGGGAACCTGGAGCAAGACGAAGGGAAGGCAATGAAAGCACGACAGCAAATGGCAACCCTTTTGTCAGACGGGAATAGTTGCCGAGGCAGCATTGGGAAGTGGAGGCGCCCATGTCCCATCAATCGCCACGCATCATCAAGGACGCATGCGGTTTGGGCCCGCGGCACTCTGCACTTGCCCTTTGGCTTCGCCTGGAAGCCAAGTACGAGCGCGCCTTGGGCCTGAGGGCTACTATCAGCATTCTGGATATGGGGGTATCTAGACTTGCCTGCTTGCAGCCCACCGCGTGGCTCCACCAACGGCCTGGTACGGCCCAGCTTCAGCATCAACGACTCAAGACCCTCGCGAGGGGCCAAGCCTCGTGAGGCGGACGACACCAAAACCCCTGAGGGAATTGGCCTCCTCAAGTTGGCTCCCGAGGGGCGGAGAGTTCTATGCAAGGTGCACCTCACGAGGCTCAACTGACGTGAGCCATGACGACCAAGGCCAGGCGGGTGCCAGCGGGCACAGAGCGCCAGTTTCCTCTTCGGTGCAAGGAAGGCAAGCCGCGGGCGCGGAATCCCGAGGAATCAGCCAAAGGTTTCCATTCTGGTGCAACAAGACCAAGACCACCAGGACGACAGGGCAGAGGTCCTCACCGAGCCCACCGCAGCGTCACGACCAGAGGCTTTTCACAGGCGAAGAACACTTTAGTCAGGATAGGATGTACTACTTGTTCCCTTTCAAATCTGGCCGTTGTGGGATCCCTTCCCGCCAACATTTGGGAAGAGGACCAAGTCCACTATCAATAGGACTTAGCCACTACCAAAGGGAGGGACGAAGAGATCAGATCCATTCTGACCCGACCACCTCACCAGCTCTCTTGAGCTCAAGAACACCTCACCTCCCGAGGCCACTTCATCTACTGTACTAGTTCATCCTCAGCCCTTCGAGGCAATCCACCAAAACGCTGGAGTAGGGTATTACACCGCAAGGTGGCCCGAACCAGGATAAACTACCATGTCTCTTTGTCTCTTTGAGCCCGACGCGCTAGGCTTAGGAGGATTGCGAGTAGGCAGGCTGGGTAGGTTGAGATCTCTGCATGCACCCCAGACTTCGAACCTTTCAAGGGTTTGCGGAACCCATAATCCTACAATGAGAGACTATACGTGCATGCTTCGGGAATCACATACCTTAACACCAATATTCCTACTAAACCGCAATCATTCACTAGTACCTCCCACATATTACCATCTTTATATCACAAAACTATTGCAAGGAATCAAAGTTATCATATTTAGTTATCTACATGAAAGTTTTTATTATAACCCTCTTGAATACCTATCATATTAGGACCAAATTCATAGCTCGTGAATATCGCCATTACTCTGATCAACTCTCAAAATGATATAAGTGAAGCATGTGAGTGCAACTATTTCTTTAAAATATAACCACCGCCGTGCTCTAAAAGATGTAAGTGAAGTACTAGAGCAACTGCCTAGCTCAAAATATATAAGTGAAGCACATAGAGTATTCTAACAAATCACGAATAATGTGTGTCCCTCTCAAAAAGGTGTGTCCAACAAAGATGATTGTGGCAAACTAAAATCAAGCAAAGCAAAGGCTCATATAATACATGATGCTCCAAGCAAAACCCATATTATGTGATGAATAAAAATACAACTTCAAGTAATTTACCAGTTGGTCAAAGAAAGAGGGGATGCCATCCGGGGCATCCCAAGCTTAGAGGCTTGGGTAGATGAATTTAGTAAGCACAACCTTCTGTCCATGTCTTTTATTTTATGTTTATTTTAGTTAAATGCAATAAAATGCCATGTTTATCCTGTTTCCTGAATTACCCGTGCAATAAAAAAAATAGCCCACAAATAAAAGTGCTCAGAATGACATAAAATTTTCACATGATTTTTTTCTAAATATTTGTGAATTTCTGGTACTAAAAACACCACAGGGGGGGGGGGGTGCTCCAGGTGCCCAGTAGGCACCAGGGCGTGCCACACGCCTCTGGAGATGCCCTAGTGGGTAGTGGGCCCCAAAAGGACCCCCTCACTTACTCTCTTACCTCACATCATCACTCACCTCCAGAAAAAATCCCTCTAGCCC
>NC_041381.1:168603337-168679113 GCF_002162155.2 Triticum dicoccoides
CTCTCTCGTGTTCTTGCTCTCAAAGCTGAGATTTTCGATCTCTTTGCTCGGAGCTTCATTTCCGAAACTATTTTGGGGGATTGCTATTTGGTATGTGACTCCTCCATTGCTCCAATTAGTTTTTGTTTTAGTGGTTTATATTTTGAGTAATTAGCTACTCTTGGTACTACTGACAATGAGCTTGCATGTTGAATTCTTTGAGTTCCAAGTAGTTTGAATGCTTGATATAGCCTCTAGACATCCATATAAGTAGTTGCTATCAGTTCTGTGAAGTTTTATTGATATCATTTTGTGACTCAAAAATTTCAGAAAATTGTTCATAGGAAAAATGGATATCTTCCGGAGGAGTTCCTCAAAGCGAAATGCCATGGGAGCCCTTCGTGAATCCTCGGACAGTGACCTCAACACTCCTCGTAGGGTGGAGGTCCGGCCCTGCGAATGTCCGCATATTGCCTTCATGAATGAAGTCGGATTCTACCAAGAGTTCGTGCAATTCATTGCAAATGTTGGACTTACTGACTTCCTCACAGATGAGTGTGACCAACACCACCTCCTTAAAAATTCCTTTATGCAAAATTTTCATTTCTTGAATAGGCTCGAACCCCCTGAGGTGCGCTTCGACTTATATGCTGGGCATCATCAGATCCCACTTGCTGAATTCTGTGAGATATGCTTGATTCCTTTTGACGGGGAATGAAGAGAGCCTAGACCGGCGGACTTTGAGCGCTTCCTCTGCACTTTAACAATGGGCGAGGAAAGAAGCGTGTCAAAAGTGGAAACCACTAGTTTGCAATTTCCTTCTGTGCATTATTTTGCCTTATTCATAACGAAATGTTTGACTGCTAGAGAAAAAGGCAATATACTCAGTACCCCTAACCTTGCCATTTTACCGCGCACTTCATAATGACCATACCTATAACCTCGGGGCTATCGTTGCACGCCGTTTGCATAATAATAGAACTAAAGGTAAAATTCATGGTGGTATTTATGCTACTCGCTTAGCGAGACACTTTAATGTTCAGATACGCCCCCATGATTACTTGTTGCCTAGAGCTTATCTAGACCACCAGTCAATGGATGCTCACCACTTTATTGATGCTCCTATGCGTCCTCACCACAATCGTTATAACTTGGTTTTCAGTGAGGAAACTCGCGATATTATTCCGTTTCCTGCACCTGCTTTGTTTGACTCTTATGCCAAGAACGGATACACCATCCTACCAGAGGACATTATCGCCTACCGGAACACACAGGTAGCGGCAGAGGAGGAGCCCTAGGAGTGGGACACTCAGGTGCCGCCGCCTCAGCACTTTCACATGGGACCAGAGGCTACTACGGATGGTCATTACCAAGCTAGGTGAAAGCATAAGCTTGGGGGAGTACGTATTTCCCACCGACATTACATTCATGTTCACACATTTCATTCGAGTTGTCGGTGTTCATCCTCTTTCATTGTATAATCCATGTTAGATTTATTTTCTTGCTTTCTTTTTTGTGTGTTTGAAAAACTTTGAGAAAATCCATATTTCTCGTTTCTTTTTAGTTTTTTCTTCCAAGTTTAAATTAGATGTAGTATTAAAAGAAAATCCAAAAAGATTTCTCGTTCTTCTTTTGTTTTTTGGGAGCTTTCCCGTGTAAATAGTTTTTCTCTTTTTTTTCCTTTATTAACTTGTTTCTTTCAGGAAAAATTAAAAACTCCAAAAATATTTCAGTGTGTTTGTCTGAAATTCTTTTCTTTTCTTGAGTAGTACTAAGGAGAAGACCATGATGAAAATGTTGAGTGGTTCTCATAGACATTATTGTTGATCTAACAAAGAAGCCATATTATTTTGTCTTCTCCTTTGAATAAAATCTTTGCAGATTCCAGTTTAGTCCATGGCACTCTTGCACTATTATTACTTTCATATCATCCGGTGGTGCAAGTGAAAGGCAATAATGATGATATTTGATGAAGTGACTGAGGCAAGGAAAGGCAGGTATGAACTCAACTTGTTTTTGTTTTTGTAAATATGTTTAGCTCAGTATCCATGATTCGTCATATTATGATTAAACATGTTTATGATGCCAATTAGAGATTATAGTTGCTCATGCCATGCTTAAGTAGTTAGGAGTGGATAATGATTTATCTTAGATATCAACATGCATTAAAATGGTTGTGATGTAGTATGATGATATGGTATCCTCCTCTGAATGTTTCAAGTGGCTTGACTTGGCACATGTTCCCGCATGTAGTTGATTCAAAACCAACATAGCCTTGATGATATTTATGTTCATGGTGTTTATATCCTACTGATGCTAGTACTCAATGTTAATTATTCATAATGCATGATTATGACCGTATTCGCTCTCTAGTTGGTCGCTTCTCAACCTATTTGTTAGCCTTCGCCTATACTAAGCGGGAACACTGCTTGTGCATCCAAATCCTTAAACCAAAGTTATTATAGATGAGTCCACTATATCCACCTATATGCGGTATTACTCTGTCGTTCCAAGTAAATTTGCATGTGCCACCTCTAAGAATTCAAATGAACATCTGTTTTGTGTGCCCGCACCGCTCATGGAGCGATAGGGGCGATCAATATCTATCGGGTTGCGGGATCCGCAAACCCTTGAGAGGTTTGAACTCCGGGGTGCGTGCGGATATCTCAACCTACCCAGCCTGCCTACTCGCGATCCTCCTAAGCCTAACGCGACAAGCTCAAAGAGACAAAGAGACACAATAGTTTATCCTGGTTCGGGCCACCTTGCGGTGTATTACCCTACTCCAGAGTTTTGGTGGATTGCCTCGGAGGGTTGAGGGTGAACTAGTACAGTGGATGAACCGGCCTCAGGAGGTGAGGTGTTCTTGAACTCGAGGGAGCTGGTGTGGTGTGAGCTAGTTCGACTTGTCTTTCCCTCTATGGTGGTGGCTAGTCCTATTTATAGTGGCCTTGGTCCTCTTCCCAAATGTTGGTGGGAAGGGATCCCACAACGGCCGGAGTTGAAAGGGGACAAGTAGTACAACTTATCCTGACAAAAGTAGTCTTCGCCTGTGAAAAGCTTCTGGCCGTGATGCTGCGGTGGGCTTGTCGATGACCTCTGTCCTGCCGTCCTGGCGGTCTTGGTCTTGTTGCACCAGAAATGGAAAACTTTGGCTGATTCCTCGGGACTCCGCGCCCGTGGCTTGCCTCCTTTGCACCGAAGAGGAAACCTGCGCTCTGCGCCCGCCTGGTGCCTGCCTCGCCTTGGTCGTCATGGCTCACGTCAACTGAACCTCGTGAGGTGAACCTTGCATATAACCCTCCGCCCCTCGGGAGCCAACCTGAGGAGGCCGATACCCTCGGGGGTCTTGGCGTTGTCCGCCTCACGAGGCTTGGCCCCTCGCGAGGGTCTTGAGTTGTTGATGCTGAAGCTGGGCTGTACCAGGCCGTCGATGGAGCCACGTGGTGGGCCGTAGGCAGGCAGGGCTGGATACCCCCATATCCACGACACCGACAATAGCCCCCGGGCCCAAGGCGCGATCGAACTTGGCTTCTAGGCGAAGCCAAAGGGCAAGTGCGGAGCGCCGCGGGCCCTAACTGCCCACGGCCTTGATGACGCGTGGTGATTGACTACGCTTCCCCACACTGCCTCGGAAACCGTTCGACTTGACAAAACGATGCGACATGCAGAAGGTCATGATGGCGCAAGGTCGTGGAAGCCGGTGGTTGGCCTCCCTTGGCTATAAATGTGAGGGAGGGGCAGAACCCCTCGCCCATCTCTCCTTCGTCTTGCTTCCGCCTGCTTCTTCTCTTCTTCACCTTGCTTTCATGGTGTTGATCATGAGGTATTCTGCGACCGAGAAGGGGAAGGCTCCTAGGGAGGGGCCCGACCCTCTCCCGTTGAAGAAATGGCTCCGCCTTCCTCACGACACCGGCGCGGGGAGAGAGTTGACCAGACCTTGGCAATCGAGGACTCCCCCTTCCCATATACGCCCGTGCTCAGGATGAAGGAGCGCAGCATCGAGTGGTTCCCGACGAAGATGGTAGGGCTGCGATTGCCTTGCTGACCGCACCACGGACCCACGCCGAGGGCAGATCGCGCGAGTTTTTGGTGTGGGCGGTGATGCTCCCGACGTCTGGATCTGGATCCCGAGTTTCTTTGTCAGCGAGCTGCCTCCGAGGGGGGCGGTTGAGCTGTGGCTGCAGCATGCTAGGTGTTGCAGCTTGGCCACTGGAGCTGATGTCGAGGTGGTGCCCCCTGGAGACGTCTTCATGATGTGAGGATGGGGCAAGGTCGCCCGGGCTTGCTGCGCGGAGGGAGCCCTGGCAATTCACTTCGAGTATGATGGCATAGCCACCTTGTTCTTCAAGGTCTTCAATGAGGAGGGAGAACGACTGGAATGCTGCCCCAGAGGAAGCAGCCTGCGGGACACTACAACGGGTGCCGGGCCCGCTGCTATCCCCCTTGGCACCTCGTCCAGTAGCAGCGGCGACTCCTGGGAATCCAGCGACTCTCCTGAGCCCAGTGAGTCTTCGGAGTCGAGTGACGACAACTATGTGCTGCCGAGCTCCCGCCGGAGTCGAAGTGCAGCAGCGGTTGCCGCCCAGAATCGCCAGCGATGCCATGGGGCTTAGTAGCTGCTTTCCCTGCGCGGAATGAAGATCAGCCCCCGTGGGGTTTGTAAGGATCGAAATGTACTCAATATCACCGTCGCTTCTTTTGATTTTGTGATGAACTCGTGTATCCCAGTTTGGCACGGTTCTCTCTTTTCTTTTTCCCTGGCAGCGCTGTCGGATGTTGGGTTCCGGCAAACCCTTAATGTTCAAACTCTGAGGTGCGCGCGAGGATCTTCCCCCTACCACTCTACGTCCGATCGCCAAGCGAGAACCTAAGCTAAAACCATGAACAACACGAGGGACACAAGATTTATACTAGTTCGGGCCACCGTTGTGGTGTAATACCCTACTCCAGTGTGTGGTGTGGTGGATTGCCTCGAGGGATGATGATGAACAATACAAAGGACGAACAGCCACGCGAGAGGTGTTCTTGAGCTGGTGCGATGAACTGCTTGGATGAGTTCGGTCGCCTATCGATCTATGAGCATTCTTGATGAGATCCGATGTCTTCCCCCCCCCCCCACTGCGGTGGCTAGCCCTATATATAGAGGCCCTGGTCCTCTTCCCAAATATTAAGCGGGAAGGGCGCCAACAACGGCCATTTTGAAGGGGAACATTTAGTACAAGTTATCCTTACTAAAGTTGGTCTTCGGCTGCCAAAGGCACTGGTGATGACACCGTCTTGGGCTCCATGGTGACCTCCATCCTGCCACCGTGCAACACTTGGTCTCGTTGCACTGAAATGGCAACCTTTGCCTGATGCCTCGGTACTCCAAGCCTGTGCTTGCCCCCTTTGCACCAAAGAAGAAACAAGGACACTGCACGGGCCGACGCCCGCCTGGTGCCCGCCTGGTCTCGATCGTCACGGCTTACATCACAAGCACCTCGCGAGGTACCCCTGCCTTGATCTCTCCGCCTCCTCGCGAGCCTGCCTGGCGAGGCCGCTCCTGAGGAAGCCTCGTGTCGTCCGCCCCGTGAGGCTTGGCCCCTCGCGAGGGTCTTGAGTCTTGCGTTGATGAAGATGGGCCGTATTGGGCCAACACTCGAGCCACGCTGCAGGCCGCAGGCAGGCAAGTCTGGGGACCCCCATTCCTAGAACGCCGACAGTAGCCCCCGGGCCCAAGGCGCGCTCGGACTTGGCTTAGCAGAGAAGCGAAGGGGCAAGTACGGAGCGCCACGGGCCCCATCAGCCTACGGCCTTGGGCGCCGCGTGGTGGTTGATTGGACGTGGGCGTCTCCGCTTCCCCACGCTACCTCGGTAACTGCTCGACTAACAAAAGGCTGGCCTAGGGTTGGCCTTGCTTTCATTACTCTCATCCGCCTTGCTTCAGATCGCCTTTCTTGCTCTTCACCCTCCCGCTTCCAAAATCTCCAGATTTGCCACAGCCTTCCTCCTCCAGCGAGCAATGGCGCCCTGCAAGACCGCAGCCGGGGCCGCGTCGGCCTGGTACTCGCCGGCTCTGGTCTCCCCCAACGTAACGAAGAAGAATCTTGCCCTCACGCGCCATATGGCAGCGGCGCAGAGCAACGAGATGGGGGAGAATGTGCTCCGGCTTGGCTCTGCCCAGCCGGAGGACAAGGGGAGCACCTTCTACCCCCTCTTCATGAGCGCCGTCATTGCTGGTCTGGTTCCTCCCTTCTCTGAGTTCTTCCTTGCCGTCCTTCGCTAGTATCAGTTGCATGCTCTGCATCTCCACCCCAACTCCATTCTTCTCCTGTCGATCTTTGCCTACTACAGCGAGGCACACGTCGGGGTGATGCCCTCCGTGGCCTTGCTGTGCCACTTCTTCTCCCTCCGGGTCACTAGCACCAATATCTCGGTGTGCGCGAGCTTTGTCGCGTACTCCAAGTCCAATGCCATATCGAAGGCCGGGAAGAGGGCCGACGGCTTCCGGAGCAAGTGGGTCATGGTGGACGCCAGGAGCAACAATCCCCTGCTGGAGCTGCCCACAGCGCAGCCCGAGCCCGTTGAGGCATGGTCCCGTGCGAAGCTTGACGACCGGCAGGTGAAGCTAGTGCTAGAGAAGATGAATGCCGACCTGAGGCCGGGCAATCTAAGGGCGGCGAAGCTAACCGGGGCCTCGCTCTTGAGGGAGTTTTTGTCGCACCGGGTGGCCCCTCTTCAGGCGCACTCGCGCCCGCTATGGAGGCTCGAGGATGCGGACGTCGTCCTCCGCCTGAGCTTGGACGCCCTGAATGACGAGGATATGACCACAGCCCTCGGCTTCTTGGTCGGAGAGGATGTGGCAGGCCCGGAGGATGCTCCGGTCCCCTTGTTCCTCCGTGATGACTGGGAACGGGTGGTGGACACCATGCCCACCTTCGAAGGGGTCGGTCTAGTGCCAGCGGAGGACCCTAAGGGCCAGGCGGTGACGGCGATGATGAACTTGTCTTCTGATGACTCCGGCGGGGAGAGGAGGAAGACGACGAAGAGGATTAGGAGCGTGACTTGGAGGCGACCTTCGAGGGGACGGGGGAGACTTCCCCCTGGCGCAGGTCCAGCGCCCTCTGCTCCATGCCTGATGACGACGAGGCCGGCGCCAAGCGAGGGGGGGAAGACCCGCCCTTGGTCCTGAGGAAGGACAGGTCTGGGCTGATCTCCCCAGGGTCTACCCCAGCCTTCGCGTCAGCTAAAGCCAGCTCTAGCCCTTTAGGTGCACCTTCCTCTGCGGTTGGGTCTCCCGAGGCTGAGCCCCACAAGAGGCTTTCTGGCTTCAAGCTTGGCCGTGGTCCGTGGGATCCCGCGGCAGTCAACCAGTAAGTATTCGAACTCCGCCTTGCTCCTATCTTTCGCCATCGAGGCCTGACATCTTTCATTGGGCAGACTGCTACTTGCGGTGAAGAGGCTAAAGGGAGACGCGGCGACCCCGCCTGGAACGGGCTCATCAGCCGTGGCCGCGTCTTCCCTCGCGGGGAAAGGAGGCAGCAGGGCCCGCACATCCCCTGCCCGATCATCCTCGCGAGGACAGCAGGGACGCTCCGGCGAGGAGTCTGCCCCCATGATCCCGCTGACTTTGGAGGCGCCTGTGCTTGATGCTGTCGCCGAAGGTGCCAAGGCTCAGGAGGTCTCTACCTCCCAAGCTGTGATCACACTGCCGTCTTCTCCTCCTACTCCGTCGGCTCCCGTCTCATCCGTCGCCTTGGACCGTGCCGCTGACGAGCTGAGTCGGCTGCGGGAGGATCTCCGGAGCGCGGACCCCCGCTTGGTGGCCGGGCGCCTGGAGTTGGTCTCCGTCTGGGCTCGTTCTGATGCCTCCGTCCGAGCGGCGCTGAGCCAGGCTGTGATGGCTTCCGAGGAGGGGAAGCAAGCCATCTCCCAGGCCATGGCCACTCGCGACGCGGCGTTGAAGGATGCTTCAACTATCAAGGGCCACTGCAAGACACTGGAGGGCGAGTTGCAAGAGCTGCGTGATGAGCTCACCAAGGAGATTCACGACCGCCAGGTGAAGGAGGAGGAGATGAAAGCTCGAGAAGCTGCTTTCAAGGACCGGCTGAAGACGCTGGAGCAAGCACCGAAGATGAGAGGGTTGAGCTGGACGCCAAGGTGGAGGTCTTGGCCGAGGACCGCGTGGCCTTCACGCGCTATGAGGAGAGGGCTCGCACGGCGCTGAAAACGCTTTATGACGGGGGCCTAGAGAAACTGCTGGCCGGAGCCAAGGAAGGCCCCGCTAAGCTGGTTCCCTTCCTCGTCGAGGCACTTGAGGAGGTCATGATCGGCATCGGCCCCATGGCCGAAGTTGAGGCTCGCGTCCTTTCCTCTGCAGCGCTGACGCGGATCCTTAGCCACGTCTACCTCCTCAACCTCGACGCCAACCTCGACGACCTGCTGGAGCCTGTTGATGCCAAGCGCTCCGCCGCTGCTGCCGAGGCCGTCAAGGGTTGAGTGGAGGCCTTGCTGGCGAAGTTCCGCGCCTTCAACACCGCGCCCAAGCGAGGCGCTGCCGGCTCCGCGGCTCCGGGGGATGGAGCTCACAAGCGCGACTCCACCACGAGCGGTGGTGCGACCCAGGGGTGATCTTCTCGCGGCCTCTTTCCTGCTTTGATTCCTGCAACATGCATCGTGCCTCATGGAGGCGTTTAAATTTGTGTTTGGTATTGTGAGAACAGCCTATGGCCTGTAATATTTGCTTCTGGATTTGCTAGATTTTGCGATTTCCTTCCTATTTGCCTGTGTTCTACGTCGGCAGGGCCCGGCCCCGCGCATACCTCAGCCGCCATTAGCCCCGACCGGATCACCAGGGCGGGACTAAGGAGTGAGGGGCTACGTGGAAAGTTAGGCTCCTGAGTCGCGATGCTCAGGAGTCCCCCTTGACACTCAAACAACAAATAGGGAGGGGGTGGAAGAGAGGATCTGTCGTTCTACGTCGGTAGGGCCCGACCCCGCGCATACCTCGACCGCCGTTAGCCTTTCGGAACTAAGGAGTGAGGGGCTACGTGACCAGTTAGGCTCCTGAGTTGCGATGCTCAGGAGTCCCCCTTGACGCTCAAACGGATCTTCATACCTTGGTTTCGCTCGGGGAGGGGCGTGCAACGACCAGGTCCGAGGGACCTGGCTGGGTGGCATGTGCTCGGGCGTGGCCCGGGCGCAGCCCCCGTGCCCAGCCCCCTCACGCGGCACTCCTGTGGGGAGGCATTGCGATGAGGCCAGACACTGAGCTCTGGGCTCCCTGAGGTTGATACAGCCATGGGCTTCCCTCAGTTGTTTATCACCAACACGGAGCATAGCACTTCCATATGTGTACGGGCATAGCCGCTCCTCGGCAGTGTTGTCAGCCAGCGCGGAGCATGGTGCTTCCACTGGTACGTGGGAGGGGGCTCCCCTTCGGGAGGAGCCCCCGGGGCGTGTACAGCCCCGCCCTGACACGTGGCCAGCACGGTAGGGCTATGAGAGGTGTATCTGGGCACCTGTGAGCCAGCGCGGGACTCACGAGGCCCTACCTTGAGGTGGGTTGCGCCTAGCTCTGGTCCCTTGTCGGTGGTACATTCCTGCAAGATGGTTAACATGCAAATGCTCTACGTCCTCAGGTCCTGGCCCTCGAGCAAGCTTAGCCGCCGCTGGTATGCCAGGTCGTGATGCCGTGGACAAGGCCAGGGGGTGAGGGCTGGAGAGACAGTAAGAGCTCCTGAGTCGCGATGCTCAGGCGCCCCCCTTTTAACGTGCAAAAGGTTTGCATGAGGAAAGATAGGCTCATAGCAGGCGGCAGATGATAATCATAGGCAGGTTAAGCATGTAAAAGCAAATCAACTTAGATAGATGCAGAAAAAGGCACCTATCCAAGTTGAGCGTGTGCCTTTTTCTGCCCACCGGCTTGGGGATGATGCAGCCCGAGGGGCGCCCCCAACAAGGTAAGCTGAAGACATAAGCAAAACGGATACATGCCGCGGGGACAGACCCAGTGACCTGGGATTGATGCAGCCCTGAGGGTGCTCCCAGCTGAAACGAAACTTGGGAGAAGTCACCTGATACCATTGCAGAGCGAGTGTCGGAGTAGCTGACGGTGCACGGTGAGGAAGCCGACCCTCATGAGCCCTTAGAGCTCCAAGCCTCGGGAGGCTCGAGAGGTCCGGGTGGCTCGGCGAGGTCCATCTCCATTTCCTCCAGGAGTGCGCGGTGCTTGGCCACCTAAGCTTCCAAAATGCTCCTCATCAGGCGCTGGTGGGCAGCAACCGCGTTTGGCTGGCCGAAGGGCATGCGAACGTAGCTGTGCAGTGGACCCTCGCAACGCCCCATGTGCGAAGGCCAGAAGCGCTCTTGTGATGCGATCCGATTGAGCCCTGGTGAGTCGATGCAGACGTGCAACCCGCCATCCTTGCCTGGATGGGGAGCCACGCCGGGCAGGCGGCGGTTGCCGTGCACGACTCTCGATTCCTCCAAGTCTTGAGCGACCTTGGTGATGAACTCCTGAGGGTTGGGCCCTCCTTGCCTTATGCCTTCCTGAGGGAAACGTGCCGTGAAGCACACCTCCAAGTGGTGCCCGAGTGCCTCCCTCGTGACCTTGGCAAAGTTAGTGGCTCCCCAGGAGAGAGCCCCTGAGCCTTGCCCGAGGAGGGCGCCAGGCGCGCCTCCCTATGCGATGGAGGGTGGCGCCCCTTGGATGGGCGCATGCCCGGATGTGGCGCCTCCGGAGGTTCCTGTCTCTTGAGGCCTTGAGCCAGGTGATGTCTTCTTCTTCTTGGGATCTGCTTCAGGAAGGTTTCCACTCTTGTTGTCGGGGTCCTCGATTGACGCGGCTTGGAAGGCACGCTCGAGAGAGCACACTACATCCTTCTCTTCACGGGGGACCATGATAACTCCGCCACTTCCTGGCATCTTGAGGACGTTGTAGCCATGGTGAGTCACTGCCATAAACTTGGCTAGAGCTGGATACCCGAGGATGGCATTGTATGGCAGGTGAATGTGAGCGATGTCAAAGTCAATGAGCTTGGTATGGTAGTTCTTGCGCTGCCCAAAGGTGACAGGGAGGTGGACCTGCCCTATCGGGACAGTGGAACCATCAATGACTCCTGAGAAAGGCTTAGTTGGTTGAAGCTGATCATGTGGCACTTGAAGATTGTTGAACGTCTCGACGGACAGGACATTGAGCCCTACTCCGCCGTCGATGAGGGTCCTGGTAACTTGCACATTGCTGATGACTGGGGAACAGAGCATCGGGAGGACACCGGCTGTTGCCGCGCATTTGAGCTAATCGGCCGAGCTGAACGTGATGGCGCACGTGGACCACCTGAGAGGGCGCGTGGCCTCAGGCTTGGGGAGGACTACATTCACCTTGCGAGCAAACTGCTTGAAGATCCGCTGAGAGGCTGTGGCCTGATCGCCGCCCAAGATGCAAGCAATTGCACGCGGCTCCTGGAAGCCCCCAACCCCCTCATCCTGATGATGGTCATCATTCCTTCTTGGTGGTGGTGGCAGAGGAGGAAGCCCTGTGTTGCCTTGCGGGCGATCCTCACGAGGCTGATCCCTCCAAGCTACCTTGCGAGGCTGGTCCTGCCAGCGGTCCTCGCGAGGCCGGTCACGCCACCCCTGGCGAGGGCCACGGTCGTCCCATCGTCCTCCACCTCTTCCTCCACCTCGGTCGTAGCCCCGATCATTGTGTTCGGGGCGTCGACCGACACGGTCTTCTCGCACAGCCCTGACCTCTTGGCATTTGTTGGTGTTGTGGGTGTGGAGGTCGTGGTACACACAGTACCGGCTGCCCTTGGACGGCTCCGGCTGGTCCCTGCCGCGCTTCATGTTCGGCTCTGCTGCAAGCACAACCGCTCCCTTGCGCTTCACATCCTTGGCCTTGGATTTCTTCTCTTCTGGATCTGCAGCCGAGAGCTCGAGAAGGGAAAGGCGTCCCTCCTCTGCCCTTGCGCACTTGGTCGCCAGGTTGAAAAACTCCAGAGACGTGCACAGATCTTCGTGGATTGCTAGCTCCTCCTTCATCTTGATGTCGCGGACGCCATCAGAGAATGCCGAGATAATGGCCTCCTCGATCACCCTGGGGATCTTAAGGCGAGCGTTGTTGAAGCGCTGAATGTACTTCTGCAAGGTCTCCCCAGGTTGCTGCTTGATGCGGCAGGTCACCCATGGTCGGTGGTCGGTCGCAAGTTCCCTGAAAGTTGGCGATGAAGCGAGTGCGCATCTCGTCTTAGGAGAAGATCGTTCCAGGGGGCAGGTTCAGGAGCTAGGTGCGGGCACCGTCCTTGAGCGCCATGGGAAACCAGTTCGCCATGACCTTTTCATCCCCGTTAGCGGCTTCGATGCCCAGCTCGTAGAGATGTAGGAACTCCGCGGGGTCGGCCGTGCCGTCGTAGCGAGGAGGCAGGTCGGGTTTGAACTTGCCCGGCCTTGCGACACTACGTAGCTCGGTGGTGAAGGCGCGACAGCCTGCGGTGGCCACTGGAGCTCTCTGCTGATGCGGGGCTTGCTCCTGAGGATTCTCGCGTGCCGCCGCCTGGGGCAGTGCGGGGTCTTGACGTGCTGGCGTAGGGATGCGGTCATGGCGTGCCGGTGCGGGGAGCACGCAAGCACCTTTTTGGGGACGAGGGATTTCTTGGCAGCTCCTTTCTTGACGCACGGGCGCCAGGCACAGTGGATCCCATCCTGGGGCCGCGCGCCTAGGAGCCAGGGTGCCTTCTTGGGGAGGAGGTGGCGGAGGCACCTCCTGGGCTGCACCACCCGCACAGGACGGAGGGTGAGGCAGCGAGAGGGATGGCGCAGGGGAGCCCCCTGCGGCACTGACGAGCTCGGTTGAGGTTGCTTACTCCTCGTAGAGGTTGCTGACATGGGGGCACGACGGGCGTGGGACGACGAACCAGCTGGAGTCAGCGACGGGGTGGCAGTGCGGCCTTCCCGCCGCACCGAAGGATGTAGCAACGAGGCCTACTACTTGTTCCCCGCCGGGCCGGTGGCGGCGTTGGCGGCAGGCAACGGGGAACGACGGGGACATCCGCCGACGGGAGCCGTTTGGGTGACGCGGGTGGCGAGAGCAGCCCGACACTCGGCGCGAGCCCGAAGAGCATCAGCCATGGACACGACGGGAGATTGAACGCGGAACAGCGGAAGAAAGATTCCGGCGCACCCCTACCCGGCGCGCTAAATGTCGGATGTTGGGTTTCGGCAGACCCTTAAGGTTCGAACTCTAGGGTGCACGCGAGGATCTTCCCCCTACCACTCTACGTCCGATCGCCACACGAGAAACTAAGCTAAAACCATGAACAACACGAGGGACACAAGATTTATACTAGTTCGGGCCACCGTTGTGGTGTAATACCCTACTCCAGTGTGTGGTGTGGTGGATTGCCTCGGGGGCTGATGATGAACAGTACAAAAGACAAACAGCCTCGTGAGAGGTGTTCTTGAGCTGGTGCGATGAACTGCTTGGATGAGTTCGGCCGCCTATCGATCTAATGAGCACTCTCGATGAGATCCAATCTCTTCCCCCCCATTGCGGTGGCTAGCCCTATATATAGAGGTCCTGGTGCTCTTCCCAAATATTGAGCGGGAAGGGCGCCAACAACGGCCATTTTGAAGGGGAACATCTAGTACAAGTTATCCTGACTAAAGTTGGTCTTCGGCTGCCAAAGGCACTGGTGATGACGCCGTCTTGGGCTCCACGGTGACCTCCATCCTGCCGCCCTACAGGACTTGGTCTCGTTGCACTGAAATGGCAACCTTTGCCTGATGCCTCGGTACTCCACGCCTGTGCTTGCCCCCTTTGCACCAAAGAGGAAACAAGGACACCTCGCGGGCCGGCGCCCGCCTGGCGCCCTCCTGGCGCCCGCCTGGTCTCGATCATAACGGCTTACATCACAAGCGCCCCGCGAGGTACCCCTGCCTTGATCTCTCCGCCTCCTCGCGAGCCTGCCTGGCGAGGCCGCTCTTGCGGAAGCCTCATGTCATCCGCCCTGCAAGGTTTGGCCCTCGCGAGGGTCTTGAGTCTTGTGTTGATGAAGATGGGCCGTACTGGGCCACCACTCAAGCCACGCCATAGGCCGCAGGCAGGCAAGTCTAGGGACCCCCGTTCCTAGAACACCGACAAGCGCGACGCTCTATGCCGATGGGACCCAGTCCTCAGGCAGGCTTTAGCCGTCGCTAGTATGCTAGGTTGCGATGTCGTGGTCAAGGCTAGGAGGTGAGCGGCCCGAGGTCTGGTAAGAGCTCATGAGGCGCGATGCTCACGAGGTCCCCCTGGCGTGCAAGCAGCTGCCTAGAGAATCGAAAAGGGGAGTGGAATTGCCAAAATGGAACTACGAGGCGGGGTGTGCCGGGAGCAAAGCTGGTGCCGCAGCGAACTGGGACTTATCTTTTGGTGTGTTGGTCCATCAGGGAGATGGTGCCTTCTCCCGCGCCTGTGGTACCATTGGGCGCGGCCTGCATTGGCCACCTTCCTGCCTCGCTCGCCTAGGTGCTCTACGTCCTTGGGACTCGGCCCTCGAGCGAGCTCAGCCACCGCTGGTATGCCAGGTCGCGATGCCATGGTCAAGGCCAGGGGGTGAGGGCTGGAGAGCCAGTAGGAACTCCCGAGGCGCGATGCTCAGGAGGCCCCCCTCTAACGTGCAAGCGACTCGCGAGGCCATATGGTGGTCGTCCAAGCCGACCCGTGGCCCATTGCTAGATGAACCTGCATGTTAGATGATAGGAAAGACCAGGAACCCTTGCGGAGCGGGCCTGCAGCCTAGGGCGTAGGACATGGGCATCGAGGACCTGGAGAGGTGGTGAGCGCGAGGCGGGTCACGAACCAGAGCTCGATCCCCGGGTTTATCAGCATTGCAGGGACGAACCCGAGCACAAGCGTCGTGCCGACGTAAGTTGTTATGCAGCAATGTGGGAGAGGTGCAAGCCAGCGAACACATGGGGGGCCACGAGGCGGCTAAGACTCGCGGCCATAAGGTGACGATCATAGGTAAACTCACAGAAATGATTAGATAGTCCCGGTGAATGCAAAACGATGCATGCCGCAGGGCGGACCCGCACTGCCTGGGGATGATGCAGCCCGAGGGGCGCCCCTAGACTGAACGAACTAGAGAGATGTCACCTGGTACCGTCGCTGAAGAGGTGTTAAAGTAGCTAAAAAACGCACGCTGCTGGAGTCGCTCCTCACGAGCCACTCTGGTGCCAAGCCTCGGGAGGCTTAGAGGGCCCGGGAGGCTCCTGAAGGTGCTCCTCCATCTCCGCCAGGATCGCTTGATGCCTGGCCTCGCAAGCCGTCAGGGCGTTCCTCATGCAGCGTTGGAACACCTCAGCCATGCCCGGCAGGCCGAAGGGCATGCAGACGTAGCTGTGAGGTGGACCCTCACGTCGTCCGACACGAGACGGCCACATGATCCACTGAGACACGACCCTGTTGAGCCCGGGGATGTCGATGCATACACGGAACTCCTTACCCTCGCCGGGGCAGTGAGCTGCGCCTCGTGGCAGGCAACGATCGCCTTGCAGAACCCTTGCTTCTTGAATTTCCTCGATTGCCTTGCCGATGAACTCCTGAACGCCTGGTGCCTCACGCCTAATGCCTTCTCCTGGGAAGTGTGCTCTGAAGAGCGCCTCCACATGGTGCCCGAGCGCCTCCCTCATGACCCTGGCTAGGTCTGAGGCCCTCCTGAGGAGAGCCCTCGAGCCCAGCCTGAGAGGGGTGATACGTCCATTTTGCATCATGCTTTTATATCAATATTTGTTGCATTATGGGCTGTTAATACACATTATATCTCAATACTTATGGCTATTCTCTCTTATTTTACAAGGTTTACCATGAAGAGGGGGAATGCCGACAGCTAGAATTCTGGCTGGAAAAGGAGCAAACGTTGGAAACCTATTCTGCACAACTCCAAAAGACCTGAGGCTCCACGAAACAACTTTTTGGATTTATTAAGGAATTATGAGCAAAAGAAATAGGCCAGGGGGCCCAAACCGTGTCCAGGAGACAGGGGGCATGCCCCCTATCTCTTGGGCCCCCTGGTGGGCCCGCGGCGTCCATCTTCTGCTATATGAAGGGTTTTGACCTAGAAAAATTCGTGGGCAAGCTTACGGGACGAAACTCCGCCGCCACGAGGCGGAACCTTGGTGGAATAAATCTAGGGCTTTGGCGGAGCTATTCTGCCGGGGACACTTCCCTCCGGGAGGGGGAAATCATCACCAATGTCATCACCAACGATCCTCTCATCGGGAGGGGGTCAATCTCCATCAACATCTTCACCAGCACCATCTCATCTCAAAACCCTAGTTCATCTCTTGTATCCAATCTTGTATCAAAACCACAAATTGGTACCTGTGGGTTGCTAGTAGGGTTGATTACTCCTTGTAGTTGATACTAATTGGTTTACTTGGTGGAAGATCATATGTTCAGATCCTTCATGCATATTATTACACCTCTGATTATGAACACGAATATGCTTTGTGAGTAGTTACGTTTGTTCCCGAGGACATGGGTGAAGTCTTGCAATTAGAAGTCATGTGAATTTGGTATTCGTTCGATATTTTGATGAGATGTATGTTGTCTCTCCTCTAGTGGTGTTATGTGAACGTCGACTACATGACACTTCACCATTATTTGGGCCTAGAGGAAGGAATATGGAAGTAATAAGTAGATGATGGGTTGCTAGAGTGACAGAAGCTTAAACCCTAGTTTATGCGTTGCTTCGTTAGGGGTTGATATGGACCCATATGTTTAATGCTGTGGTTAGGTTTACCTTAATACTCCTTTTTGTAGTTGCGGATGCTTGCAATAGGGGTTAATCATAAGTGGGATGCTTGTCCATGTTAGGGCAGTACCCAAGTGTTGGTCCACCCACATATCAAATTATCAAAGTACCGAACGTGAATCATATGAGCGTGATGAAAACTAGCTTGACGATAATTCCCAATATGTCCTCGGGAGCTTCTTCCTCATTATTAGAATCTGTCCAGGCTTATCCTTTGCTACATAAAGGATTGGGCCACCTTGCTGCACTTTATTTACTTTATTTACTTTTTGCTCGTTACTATTTATCTTATCACAAAAGTATCTATTACCTACTATTTCAGTGCTTGCAGAGAAAACCTTACTGAAAACCGCTTATCATTTCCTTCTGCTCCTCGTTGGATTCAACACTCTTACTTATCGAAAGGACTATGATAGATCCCCTATACTTGTGGGTCATCAAGACTCTTTTCTGGCGCCGTTGCCGGGGAGCGTAGCGCTCTTGGTGAGTGGAACTTGGTAAGGAAACATTTCTATAGTGTGCTGAAATTTTCTGTTACTTGTCACGATGGAAACTAATCCTTTGAGTGGCTTGTTTGCGGTATCTTCACACCAACCAGAAGAGCAAAGAGATGCTCCTCAACCTACTGAACCTTATGAAAATATTCACTTTGAGATTCCTTCGGGTATGATAGAAAAACTGCTAGCTAATCCTTTTGCAGGAGACGGCACATTGCATCCCGACTTACACCTTATCTTTGTGGATGAAGTTTGTGAATTATTTAAGCTTGCAGGTATTCCCGATGATGTTGTCAAAAGGAAGGTCTTCCCTTTATCTTTGAAGGGAGATGCAATGACATGGTATAGGCTATGTTATGACGCTAGATCTTGGAATTATATGCAATTGAAGTTGGAATTTCACTAGAAGTTCTATCCTATGCATCTTGTTCATCGTGATCATAATTACATATATAATTTCTGGCCTCGCGAAGGAGAAAGCATCGCTCAAGCTTGGGGGAGGCTTAAGTCAATGTTGTATTCATGCCCCAATCATGGCTCTCTCGGGAAATGATTATTCAGAATTTTTATGCTTGGCTTTCTCTTGATAATCGCAACTTGCTCGATACTTCCTGTGCTGGTTCCTATATGCTGAAGACTATTGATTTCAAATGGGACTTATTTGAAAGAATTAGACGCAACTTTGAAGATTGGGGTTTCGACGATGGTAAGGAGTCAGGTATGACACCTAAGTTTGATTGTGTTAAATCTTTTATGGATACCGATGCTTTCCGTGGATTTAGCTCTAAGTATGGACTTGACTCTGAGATAGTAGCTACTTTTTGTGAAACTTTTGCTACTCACGTTGATCTCCCTAAAGAGAAGTGGTTTAAATATAATCCTCCTATTGAAGTGAAAGTAGTTGCACCTATTACAGTTGAAGAGAAGACTATTACATATAGTGATCCTATTATTCCTATTGCTTATGTTGAAAAACCTCCTTTTCCTGTTAGGATAAAAGATCATGCTAAAGCTTCGACTGTTGTTCGTAAGAGTAATACTAGGACTTATACACCTCCTGAGCAAATTAATGTTGAACCTGGTATTGCTAGGATTAAAGAACTCTTAGATGAGGATTTAGATGGGCATGTTATCTCTTTCTTGGGTGAAACTGCTAATATTGCTAGACCCGATACTAAGACAGGTAGACCTGTTGTAGGCACGCCAGTTATTTCTGTTAAAATAAGAGATCATTGTTACCATGGTTTATGTGATATGGGTGCTAGTGCTAATGCGATACCTTATGATCTTTATAATGAAATTATGCACGACATTGCACCTGTTGAATTAGAAGATATTGATGTTACTATTAAGCTTGCCAATAGGGACACCATTAAACCTATTGGGATTGTTAGAGATGTTGAAGTCTTGTGTGGGAAGATTAAATACCCTGCTGATTTTCTTGTTCTCGGTTCCCCACAAGATGATTTTTGTCCCATTATTTTTGGTAGACCCTTCTTGAATACTGCTAGTGCTAAGATTGATTGTGAAAAGAATATTGTCACTGTTGGCTTAGATGGTATGTCTCATGAGTTTAATTTCGCTAAGTTTAGTAGACAACATCGTGAAAAGGAACCATCTAGCAAGGATGAAATTATTGGTCTTGCTTCCATTGCTGTTCCTCCTACTGATCCATTAGAACAATATTTGCTAGACCATGAAAACGATATGTTTATGAAGGAAAGGGAAGAAATAGATGAAGTGTTCCTTAAACAAGAACCTATGCTGAAACATAATCTTCCCGTTGAAATTCTTGGGGATCCCCCTCCACCCAAGGGTGATCCCGTGTTCGAACTCAAACCATTACCTGATAATCTTAAGTATGCTTATCTTGATGAAAAAGAAATATATCCTGTTATTATTAGTGCTAACCTTTCAGAGAAAGAAGAAGAAAGATTATTGAAAACTCTGAAGAAGCACCGAGCTGCTATTGGATATACCCTGGATGATATTAAGGGCATTAGTCCCACATTATGTCAACACAAAATTTCAGTGGAGAAAGATGCCAAACCAGTTAGAGATCCTCAAAGACGATTAAATCCCAAAATGAAGGAAGTGGTAAGAAAGGAGATACTAAAACTCCTTGAGGCAGGTATTATTTATCCTGTTGCTGATAGTGAATGGGTAAGCCCTGTCCATTGTGTCCCCAAAAAGGGAGGTATTGCCGTTGTTCCTAATGATAAAGATGAATTGATCCTGCAAAGAATTATTATAGGCTATAAGATGGTAATTGATTTCGTAAGTTAAATAAAGCTACAAAGAAAGATCATTACCCTTTACCTTTTATTGATCAAATGCTAGAAAGGCTATCCAAACACACACATTTTTTCTTTCTAGATGGTTATTCTGGCTTCTCTCAGATACCTGTATCATCGGGGGATCAATCTAAAACTACTTTTACTTGCCCTTTTGGTACTTTTGCTTATAGACATATGCCTTTTGGTTTATGTGATGCTCCTGCTACCTTTCAAAGATGCATGATGGCTATATTTTTTGATTTTTGTGAAAAGATTTGTGAGTTATTCATGGATGACTTCTCCGTCTATGGATCCTCTTTTGATGATTGTTTGAGCAACCTTGATTCAGTTTTGCAGAGATGCGAAGACACTAGTCTCGTCCTGAATTGGGTAAGTGTCACTTTATGGTTAATGAAGGCATTGTCTTGGGGCACAAGATCTCCGAAAGAGGTATTGAAGTTGATAAAGCCAAAGTTGATGCTATTGAAAAGATGCCATGTCCCAAGGACATAAAAGGTATAAGAAGTTTCCTTGGCCATGCCGGTTTTTATAGGAGGTTCATTAAGGACTTTTCTAAAATCTCTAGGCCTCTGACTAACTTATTGCAAAAAGATATTCCTTTTGTCTTTGATGATGATTGTGTAGAAGCATATGAAACACTTAAGAAAGCTTTGATAACTGCACCTATTGTTCATCCACCTGATTGGAATTTAGCTTTTGCAATTATGTGCGATGCTAGTGATTATGCTGTAGGGGCTGTTTTAGGGCAAAGAGTCGATAAGAAATTGAATGTTATCCATTATGCTAGCAAGACTATTGATACTGCCCAGAGAAATTATGCTACCATTGAAAAAGAATTATTAGCATTTGTGTTTGCATGTGATAAGTTTAGACCTTATATTGTTGATTCCAAAGTTACTATTCACATTGATCATGCTGCTATTAAATACCTTATGGAAAAGAAAGATGCTAAGCCTAGACCCATTAGATGGGTCCTCTTGCTCCAAGAATTTGACTTGCATATTGTTGATAGAAAGGGAGCTGAGAACCCCGTTGCAGACAACTTGTCTAGGCTAGAAAATGTTCTTGATGACACACTGCCTATTAATGATAGCTTTCCTGATGGACATTTAGCGGTCGTCAATGCTTCTCGTACTGCTCCTTGGTATGCTGACTATGCTAATTACATTGTTGCTAAATATATACCGCCTAATTTCACATACCAGCAAAAGAAAAAGTTCTTTTATGATTTAAGACATTACTTCTGGGATGATCCACATCTTTACAAAGAAGGAGTAGATGGTATTATTAGACATTGTGTGCCTGAGCATGAACAGGAACAAATTCTACGCAAGTGTCATTTTGAATCCTATGGAGGACACCACGCTGGCGATAGAACTGCACACAAGGTACTACAATCTGGTTTTTATTGGCCTACTCTTTTCAAAGATGCTCGTAAGTTTGTCGTATCTTGTGATGAATGTTAAAGAATAGGTAACATCAGTAGATGTCAAGAAATGCCTATGAATTATTCTCTTGTTATTGAACCGTTTGATGTTTGGAGCTTTGATTATATGGGACCTTTTCCCGCCTCCAATGGTTATACACATATTTTAGTTGATGTTGATTACGTTACTAAGTGGGTAGAGGCTATACCAACTAGTAGTGCTGATCATAACACTTCTATTAAAATGCTTAAAGAAGTTATTTTTCCGAGGTTTGGAGTCCCTAGATATCTTATGACTGATGGTGGTTCACACTTTATTCATGGTGCTTTCCGTAAGATGCTTGCTAAGTATGATGTCAATCATAGAATTGCATCTCCTTATCACCCGTAGTCTAGTGGTCAAGTAGAGTTGAGCAATAGAGAGCTCAAATTAATTTTGCAAAAGATTGTGAATAGATCTAGAAAGAATTGGTCCAAAAAACTTGATGATGCATTATGGGCCTATAGAACTGCATACAAAAATCCTTTGGGTATGTCTCCATATAAGATGGTTTATGGAAAAACATGTCATTTACCTCTTGAACTTGAACATAAATTATATTGGGCTATTAAAGAGCTTAATTATGACTTCAAACTTGCCGGTGAGAACAGGTTATTTGATATTAGCTCACTTGATGAATGGAGAACCCAAGCATATGAGAATGCCAAGCTTTTCAAAGAAAAAGTCAAATGCTGGCATGATAAAAGGATACAAAAGCATGAGTTTAACGTAGGAGATTATGTGTTATTGTTCAACTCTCATTGGAGATTTTTTGCAGGAAAACTTCTCTCAAAATGGGAAGGTCCCTACGTTATCGAGGAGGTCTATCCTTCTGGTGCTATAAAAATCAACAACTTTGAAGGCACAAATCCGAGGGTGGTAAACGGTCAAAGAATTAAACATTATATTTCACGTAATCCTATCAATGTTGAAACTAATATTATTGAAACCATAACCCCTGAGGAATACATAAGAGACACTTTCCAGAATGTTCAAGACTCCAAAAAGGCATAGGTACGTGGTACGGTAAGTAAACCGACTCCAAAACAATTCTAATGGCAATTTTCATCAGTTTTGGATTATTTAAGGATTTTAGGAAGAAAGAAGTAGTCCGAAAGGGACACGAGGCTCCCACTAGAGAGGAGGGCACGCCCCCCCTGTAGGGCGCGCCCCTTGTCTCGTGGGCACCTCGTGTGCCTCCCGGACTCAGTTTTCTTGTATGTTACGTATTTTGGTCGGTAAAAATTCATTATATATACTCCCGAAGGTTTTGACCAACGTATCACGCAAATATCCTCTGTTTTCGTTTCGAGCTGTTTCTGTTGCAGATTTAGAGCACCATGACTTCTCCCTTCTCCAGCAACGAAGACAAGGATGCTTGGCTATTGAAGATAGAGTTGAAAAGAGAGGAACCAGAAGAGATCAACAAGGATGAGGGGATCAAGAGGGCCATGGAGGTTCAAGCTCCGGTGGTGAAAGAAGAAGACATCCCTCAACCTTTACCTAACCTTTTCACTCCAACAAAGATTGAAGCTTTCAAGATGATTGAGTTAACCCGCATACAGAACAAATATCTCACACAGGAGAGTATTTTGTTGAAGGATCATATTGCTGGGCTCAAGGGCATTATCCGCAAGTTGGAGGAGCTTTTACGCTCGATGTGCGATTATCCACCGTCATTATCACCAGCTCCATCACCTCCGAGGCCATAATCACATGGGTATGGGCACTCCCCTTGGCAACTGCCAAGCTCGGGGGAGGTGCCCCGGTATCATATCACCATCACACTCCTATCTTTACAACTTTATTTAGTTTGATCCTTTTAGTAGTATCTTGATCTATTAGTTCGAAGTTTTGCTATTAAGTAGTTTTGAGTTTTTCATTGTGATCTCTTTATGTAAGCGAGTCCGTGTGCTATATATAATAAAGATTAGTGTTGAGTCAAGGGCTTTGCTATGTTGCTATGATCTTGTGAAAGTAGAAAGAACAAAAGAGTTCATATTGATCTTATGGATAGTGATAACTTCACACATAGAATGTATGAGGCATCAAAATTGTTGAGAGTTGATGAACGTAGCCTTGGTCATCGTTGCAATTAATAGGAAGTAATAAGGAAAGAGGGGTTCACATATAAATATATTATCTTGGACATCTTTTATGATTGTGAAGCACTCATTAAGTATGACATGCTAAAAGAGTTGACGTTGGACAAGGAAGACAACGTAATGGTTTATGTTTTCCGACATAAGTATATTGTCATTGACCTTCTGAACATGTTGAGCTTGCCTTTCCCCCTCATGCTAGCCAAATTCCTTGCACTAAGTAGAGATACTACTTGTGCTTCCAAATATCCTTAAACCCAATTTTGCCATGAGAGTCCACCATATCTACCTATGGATTGAGTAAGATCCTTCAAGTAAGTTGTCATCGGTGCAAGCAATAAAAATTGCCCTCTAAATATGCGTGACTTATTAGTGCAGAGAAAATAAGCTTTGTACGAACTTGTTGTGGAAGTAATAAGAGCGACGGATTGCATAATAAAGGTCCACATACAAGGGGCAATATAAAGTGATGTTCTTTTGCATTAAGATTTTGTTATCCAACCCTAAAAGCGCATGACAACCTCTGCTTCCCTCTGCGAAGGGCCTATCTTTTACTTTATGTTTTTACTTTATGCTTGAGTCAAGGTGATCCTCACCTTTCCCTTTTTCATTTTATCCTTTGGCAAGCTCTTCGTGTTTGAAAGATCATGATATATATATATATATCCAATTGGATGTAAGTTGGCATAGGCTATTATTGTTGACATCACCTAAAGGTGAACATGTTGGGAGGCAATACAAGAAGCCCCTATCTTTCTCAGTGTCCGGCTGAAACTTTATAACCACAAGTATTGCGTGAGTGTTAACAATTATGGGAGACTACGAGATGGTTGAGTATATGAGCTTGCTGAGAAGCTCTATTATTGACTCTTTCTGATGTTACGATAAATTGCAATTGCTTCAATGACTGAGATTATAGTTTGTTAGTTCCCAATGAAGTTTTTGAACCATACTTGACATTGTGAATTGCTTATTACTTGAACATAGGAAATCATATGACAAAATCCATATATGTTCATGTTATTAGAATGATCATGATGCCCTCATGTCCGTATTTTATTTTTATCGACACCTCTATCTCTAAACATGTGGAGATATTTTTCGATTTCGGCTTCCGCTTGAGGACAAGCGAGGTCTAAGCTTGGGGGAGTTGATACGTCCATTTTGCATCATGCTTTTATAACAATATTTATTGCATTATGGTCTCTGTTAATACACATTATATCTCAATACTTATGGCTATTCTCTCTTATTTTACAAGGTTTACCATGAAGAGGGGGAATGCTGGCAGCTGGAATTCTGGCTGGAAAAGGAGCAAACGTTGGAAACCTATTCTGCACAACTCCAAAAGACCTGAGGCTTCACGAAACAACTTTTTGGATTTATTAAGGAATTATGAGAAAAAGAAATAGGCCAGGGGGACCACACCCTATCCAGGAGACAGGGGGCGCCCCCCCTAGGGCACGCCCCCTATCTCCTGGGCCCCCTGGTGGGCCCCCGGCGTCCATCTTCTGCTATATGAAGGGTTTTGACTTGGAAAAATTCGTGGGCAAGCTTACGGGATGAAACTCTGCCGCCATGAGGCGGAACCTTGGCGGAATCAATCTAGGGCTCTGGCGGAGCTGTTCTGCCGGGGACACTTCCCTCTGGGAGGGGGAAATCATCACCAACGTCACCACCAACGATCCTCTCATCGGGAGGGGGTCAATCTCCATCAACATCTTCACCAACACCATCTCATCTCAAAACCCTAGTTCATCTCTTGTATCCAATCTTGTATCAAAACCACAAATTGGTACCTGTGGGTTGCTAGTAGTGTTGATTACTCCTTGTAGTTGATACTAATTGGTTTACTTGGTGGAAGATCATATGTTCAGATCCTTCATGCATATTATTACACCTCTGATTATGAACATGAATATGCTTTGTGATTAGTTACGTTTGTTCCTGAGGACATGGGTGAAGTCTTGCTATTAGTAGTCATGTGAATTTGGTATTCGTTCGATATTTTGATGAGATGTATGTTGTCTCTCCTCTAGTGGTGTTATGTGAACGTCGACTACATGACACTTCACCATTATTTGGGCCTAGAGGAAGGCATAGGGAAGTAATAAGTAGATGATGGGTTGCTAGAGTGACAGAAGCTTAAACCCTAGTTTATGCGTTGCTTCGTTAGGGGTTGATATTGACCCATATGTTTAATGTTGTGGTTAGGTTTACCTTAATACTCCTTTTTGTAGTTGCGGATGCTTGCAATAGGGGTTAATCATAAGTGGGATGCTTGTCCATGTTAGGGCAGTACCCAAGTGTTGGTCCACCCACATATCAAATTATCAAAGTACCGAACGCGAATCATATGAGCGTGATGAAAACTAGCTTGACGATAATTCCCAATATGTCCTCGGGAGCTTTTTCCTCATTATTAGAATTTGTCCAGGCTTATCCTTTGCTACATAAAGGATTGGGCCACCTTGCTACACTTTATTTACTTTTTGCTCGTTACTATTTATCTTATCACAAAACTATCTATTACCTACCATTTCAGTGCTTGCAGAGAAAACCTTACTGAAAACCGCTTATCATTTCGTTCTGCTCCTTGTTGGGTTCGACACTCTTACTTATCGAAAGGACTATGATAGATCCCCTACACTTGTGGGTCATCAAGGGGCGCTGGGTACGCCTTCCTATGCGATCGCGTCCGGGGACGCGAGGATCAGTGCGACGTCCCCGAGTGATGCTCCTTCACGAGACCCCTATCCCAGCCGCGGCTTCTTCGTCCTGGGGGCGACCTCAGGAGGGAGGGCACCGCCCTCGTCTTCAGGGTTCTCGACCGCCGCAGCCCGGAAGGTGCGCTTGAGGGAGCACACCGCATCCTTCTCTTGGCACGCGACCGTGATGACGCCACCGCTTCCTGGCATCTTGAGGACGTTGTAGCCGTGGTGCATAGCTGCCATGAACTTAGCCAGTGCTGGGTACCCTAGTATGGCGTTGTAGGGCAGGCGGATGTCGGTGATGTCAAAGTCGATGAGCTTAGTGTGGTAGTTGTTGCGGTCGCCGAAGGTGACAGGGAGGCGAACCTGCCCTATCGGGTGTGTAGAACCGTCGGTCACTCCTGAAAATGGCTTGGTTGGGTGAAGCTAGTGGTATGGCACTTGGAGCCTGTCGAGTGTCTGGACATGCAGAACTTTGAGCCCTGCTCCGCCATCAATGAGAGTCTTGGTGACGACCATGTTGCTAATGACGGGGGAGCAGAGCATGGGGAGCGTGCCAACGGTGGCCGCGCACTTGAGCTGGTGTGAGGAGTTGAAGGTGATGGCGCACTTGGACCACCTAAGAGGGCGAGTTGCTTCGGGCTTGGGGAGCGCCGCGTTCACCTCACGCGCGAACTACTTGAAGACGCGGTGGGAAGACGGGGCCTGTGAGCCACCCAAGATGCAGGCGATGGCTCGATGCTCCTAGAAGCCCCCAGCTCCCTCGTCCTGGTGGTGATCTTCATTCCTTCTTGGCGGTGGAGGCAGAGGAGGCAGAGCTGCGTTACCCTGAGGGCGCTCCTCACAAGGATGCTCCCTCCAGGCGCCCTCGTGAGGCTGGCCTTGCCAGCGGTCCTCACGAGGCTGGTCGCGCCACTCCTAACGGTGGTCGCGTCCATCCCAGCGTCCTCCACCTTGGCCACCTCCATGACCGTATCCTCGATCGTTGTGCTTAGGGCATCGACCAAGGCACCCATCGCGGAGGGACCTGAGCTCCTGACAGTCATTGCTGTTGTGGCTGTGAACGTTCTGGAAGACGCAAAACGGACGGTTGCTCTTGGATGACTCGGGGTGGTCGCAGCCGCGCTTCGTCTCTGGCTCGGCCGCAAGCACGACTGGCTCCTTGCACTTCACATATTTGGTCTTGGTATTCTTTTCTTCTGG
Organism: Triticum dicoccoides; assembly: GCF_002162155.2. Lineage (NCBI taxonomy): Eukaryota > Viridiplantae > Streptophyta > Magnoliopsida > Poales > Poaceae > Triticum > Triticum dicoccoides. The sequence continues at coordinate 168,630,371 of NC_041381.1, forward strand.
ATCAGCATCGGGGAGCTTGAGGAGGGAGAGGCGCCCCTCCTCAGCCCTCGCGCACTTGTTCGCCATGTTGAACATCTCCAGGGTTGTGTAGAGATCCTCGTGGATGGTGAGATCCTCCTTCATCTTGACATCGCGGAAGCCATCAGTGAACACTGAAATGATGGCCTCATCCAACACCTTGGGGATCTTGAGGCGAACGTTTTTGACGCGCTGTATATACTTCTGCAAGGTCTCTCCAGGTTGCTGCTTGATGCGACGCAGGTCACCCGCGGCTGGCGGACGGTCGTGAGTGCCCTGGAAGTTGGTGATGAAGCGGCCGCGCATCTCCTCCCAAGAAGAAACCGACCCCTCGGGTAGGTTCAGGAGCCAAGAACGCGCGCCATCTTTGAGGGCCATTGGGACCAGTTTGCCATGATCTTCTCATCGTCGCTGGCCGCCTCGATGCTCTGCTCGTAGAGCTGCAGGAACTCGGCGTGGTCGGCGGTGCCGTCGTAGCGTGGAGGCAGGTCAGGCTTGAACTTGCTTGGCCAGACGACATTGCGGAGCTCTGGGGTGAACGTGCGGCATCCTACCGTGGCCACTGGAGGTCGTCCAGGGGGTGGAAACTTGTCCTGGTGCACACGCACCACCACCTCCTACGGCGGTATGCGGGCCTGGTGCTAGGGTGCTGGAAGCATGCACGCTTCTCCTTGGGGACGCTGCACCACCTGGCAGCTCACGTCCTCCCGAGCCGGTGCAGGGCGAGGCGGGTCGCACCGTGGCACCACAAGCCTTGGCTCGATGATGATGCCTTGGGCCGGAGGTGGTGGAGGAGCCCCGTGCGCCATGTCGCCCGCTGCAGGTGGCTGCTGAGGCAGCGAGCGTGCCGGCTCGGTGGAGCCCCCATGCGCAACGCTGACTAGCTCAGCGAACCGCTCGAGCCACTCCTCGTAGAGGTCACCAACCGGGTGGTAGTGAAGGAGCTCTCGCGCCATGAGCAGAGCAGCTTGCGTGTCCGCTTGGCCGCGACGCGCATGGGAAGACGAAGCTACTGGGGTCAGTGACGGAGTAGTGGTGCGCCCGTCACGGCGCACCGACGGGTGCAGTGACGAAGCTTTCTGCTCGTGGCCGGCAGGGCCCGTGGCGGCGTTGGCCACCAGAGATGGAGCACGACGGGCACAACCATCAACCACCGGAGCCATCTAAGCGATGCGAGCGGCGACTGCGGCCCGATGCTCGGCACGAGCTCGGCGTGCGTCAGCCATGGAGGTGTCGGAGTGGCGGTGGATTGATCGACGGAAGAGAAGATCCGACGCACCCCTACCTGGCGTGCCAAATGTCGGATTACGGGATCCGCAAACCCTTGAGAGGTTTGAACTCTGGGGTGCGTGCAGAGATCTCAACCTACCTAGCCTGCCTACTCGCGATCCTCCTAAGCCTAGCGCGACAAGCTCGAAGCGACAAAGGGACACATCAATTTATCCTGGTTCGGGCCACCTTACGGTGTAATACCATACTCCAGCGTTTTGGTGGATTGCCTCGGAGGGCTGAGGATGTACTACTACAGTGGATGAACTGGCCTCAGGAGGTGAGGTGTTCTTGAGCTCGAGGGAGCTGGTGTGGTGTGAGCTAGTTCGACTTGTCTTTCCCTCCATGGTGGTGGCTAGTCCTATTTATTGTGGCCTTGGTCCTCTTCCCAAATGTTGGCAGGAAGGAATCCCACAGCGGCCGGATTTGGAAGGGGACAAGTAGTACAACTTATCCTGACAAAAGTAGTCTTCGCCTGTGAAAAGCCTCTGGCCGTGACACTACGGTGGGCTTGTTGATGACCTCCGTCCCGCCGTCCTGGCGATCTTGGTCTCGTTGCACCAGAATGGAAACCTTTGGCTGATTCCTTGGGACTCCGCGCCCATGGCTTGCCTCCTTTGCACCGAAGAGGAAACTTGTGCTCTGCACCCGCCTGGCCTTGGCCGTCATGGCTCACGTCAGCTGAGCCTTGTGAGGTGAACCTTGCATAGAACTCTCCGCCCTCGGGAGCCAGCCTGAGGAGGCCGATCCCCTCGGGGGTCTTTGCGTCGTCTGCCTTGTGAGGCTTGGCCCTCGCGAGGGTCTTGAGTTGTTGATGCTGAAGCTGGGCCGTACCAGGCCGTCGATGGACCCATGTGGTGGGCCGCAGGCAGGCAGGGCTAGATACCCCCATATTCAGGACGCCGACAGTATCTTCCATGTTAAGCGGGTTATTCTTATGATGAGTTTTTATTCACTCTTCCTTGCACAAGAGGGACTGGTAATCGGGATCCCAGTCCCATGATCAAAATTGCAATAATAATTAAACAAAACTCCCCCAGACTGTTGTTGGTATGGAGGGCACTTGAGGATTCGGCTAGCCATCGCTTGTGTTTGTTGGTGGAGGGGGAGTGAACTTTACTTTTACCGCTTGCAAACCACCGCTAATTTGTTTAGCATGGAAGATATTGAAAACTTTTGGTCGTAACATTGACAGGAAAGGTATACCTCCCAAAATTGCATTTATCTCTTATTTAAGCTTTGAGCTCTGGCACCTCTGCAAATCCCTTCTTCCCTCTGCGAAGGGCCTATCTATTTACTTTTATGTTATTTTACTTTTGTTATTGAGTCATCACCTTCTTAAACAAGTGAGAGCACTATTGTCATTCTCATGCATTGTGTATAGTTAATGTTGTGTGCATCATGACTGGATCTCTCCTACCATGAATTACAATGTTTAGTCGCTGCTTGAACTTTAGATGTGCTCTGCATTTATGTTTTGCTGTCTCAGAAAGGGCTAGTGAGCTACCATTATTGTCATATTATATCATGATTGTTTTGACAAAGTGTTGTCATTTGAGATATTTTATTCTATTGGTATGAGTGAATATAACTTCCAAGAGTTATCGTTTGCATGGTTAGTCATGATCTTTGCTGAAACCTCGGTATTATTTAAGCCTATATACAGACACAAGAACAAAAGAGTTCATAGAAGTTTTCTTTTCCATTTTCAGTTTATCAACTGAATTGCTTGAGGACAAGCAATGAGTTAAGCTTGGGGGAGTTGATACGTCTCTGTCGTATTTACTTTTCCAAACACTTTTGCTCTTGTTTTGGACTCTTATTTGCGTGATTTCAATGAAACTAACTCGGTGATACGTCTCCAATGTATATATAATTTTTGATTGTTCCATGCTATTATATAATCTGTTTTGGTTGTTTTATATGCATTTATATGCTATTTTATATTATTTTGGGGACCAACCTATTAACCTAGAGCCTAGTGCCAGTTTATGTTTTTTGCCTGTTTTAGAGTTTCACAAAAAAGGAATACCAAATGGAGTCCAAACGGAATGAAACTTTCACGATGATCTTTGTTGGACAAGAAGCTAACCTGGAGACTTGGAAATTAAGTCGGAGACGCAACGAGGCGGCCACAAGGGTGGAGGGCACACCCAGGGGGTAGGGAGCGCCTCCCTACCTCGTGGGCCCCTCGGAGCTCTCCTGACCTAACTCTTTCGCCTATACATACTCTTGTTGGGGAACGTAGTAATTTCAAAAAAATTCTTACACACACGCAAGATCATGGTGATGCATAGCAATGAGAGGGGAGAGTGTTGTCCATGTACCCTCGTCGACCGAAAGCGGAAGCATTAGTACAACGCGGTTGATGTAGTTGTACGTCTTCACGATCTGACCGATCAAGTACCGAACGCACGACACCTCCGAGTTCTGCACACGTTCAGCTCAATGACGTCCCTCGAACTCCGATCCAGCCGAGCTTCGAGGGAGAGTTCCTTCAGCATGAGGGCATGGTAACGATGATGATGTTCTACCGACGCAGGGCTTCGCCTAAGCACTGCTACGATATTATCAAGGTGGAATATGGTGGAGGGGGCACTACAAACGGCTAATAGATCTCAAGGATCAATTGTTGTGTCTAGAGGTGCCCCCCTGCCCCCGTATATAAAGGAGCAAGGGGGAGGGGGCGGCCGACCAGGAGGAGGCGCGCCAGGGAGGAGTCCTACTCCCACGGGAGTAGGACTCCCTCCTTTCCTTGTCCAAGTAGGAGAGGGGGAAGGAAGGGGAGAGAGGAGAGGAAGGAAAGGGGGGCGCCACCCTCCTCCTTGTCCTATTCAGACTAGAGTGGGAGGGGGCGCGCGGCCTGACCTGGCTGCCCCTCCTCTTCTCCACTTTGGGCCCATGAGGCCCATTAACCCCCCGGGGGGTTCCGGTAACCTCCCGGTACTCCAGTATACATCCGATAATCCACGGAACCATTCTGGTGTCCGAATATAGTCGTCCAACATATCAATCTTCATGTCTCGACCATTTCGAGACTCCTTGTCATGTCCGTGATCACATCTGGGACTCCGAACTATCATCGGTACATCGAAAAACACATGAACTCATAATATAACCGTCATCTAACTTTAAGCGTGCGGACCCTACGGGTTCGAGAACTATGTAGACATGAACGAGACATGTCTCCGGTCAATAACCAATAGCGGAACTTGGATGCTCACATTGGCTCCGACATATTCTACAAAGATCTTTATCGGTCAAACCGTATAACAACATACGTTGTTCCCTTTGTCATCGGTATGTTACTTGCCCGAGATTCGATCGTCGGTATCTCAATACCTAGTTCAATCTCATTACCGGCAAGTCTCTTTACTCGTTATGTAATGCATCAACCTGCAACTAACTCATTAATCACGTTTCTTGCAAGGCTTATAGTGATGTGCATTACCGAGAGGGCCCAGAGATACCTCTCCGACAATCGGAGTGACAAATCCTAATCTCGAAATACACCAACTCAACATGTACCTTCAGAGACACCTGTAGAGCTCCTTTATAATCACCCAGTTACGTTGTGACGTTTGGTAGCACACAAAGTGTTCCTCCGGTAAACGGGAGTTGCATAATCTCATAGTCATAGGAACATGTATAAGTCATGAAGAAAGCAATAGCAACATACTAAACGATCAAGTGCTAAGCTAACGGAATGGGTCAAGTCAATCACATCATTCTCCTAATGATGCGATCCCGTTAATAAAATGACAACTCATGTCTATGGTTAGGAAACTTAACCATCTTTGATTAACGAGCTAGTCAAGTGGAGGCATACTAGTGACACTATGTTTGTCTATGTATTCACACATGTATTATGTTTCCAGTTAATACAATTATAGCATGAATAATAAACATTTATCATGAAATAAGGAAATAAATAATAACTTTATTATTGCCTCTAGGGCATATTTCCTTCAGTCTCCCACTTGCACCAGAGTCAATAATCTAGTTCACATCACCATGTGATTTAACACCAATATTCATATCTGTATATGATTAACACCCATAGTTCACATCGTTATGTGACCAACACCCAAAGGGTTTACTAGAGTCAATAATCTAGTTAACATTGCTATGTGATTAACACCCAAAGAGTACTAAGGTGTGATCATGTTTTGCTCGTGAGAGAAGTTTAGTCAACGGGTCTGTCACATTCAGAGCCATATGTATTTTGCAAAAATATTCTATGTCTACAATGCTTTGTACGGAGCTACTCTAGCTAATTGTTCCCACTTTCAATATGTATCCAGACTGAGACTTAGAGTCATCTGGATCAGTGTCAAATCTTGCATCGACGTAACCATTTACGACGAACCTCTTGTCACCTCCATAATTGAGAAACATATCCTTATTCCACTAAGGATAATTTTGACCAATGTCCAGTGATATACTCCTAGATCACCATTGTACTCCCTTGCCAAACCAGGGCATAGTATACAATAGGTCTGGTCCATAGCATGGCATACTTTTGTAGAACCTATGACTGAGGCATAGGGAATGGCTTTCATTCTCTTTCTATTTTCTGCCGTGGTCGGGATTTGAGTCTTACTCAATTTCATACCTTTGCAACACAGGCAAGAACTCTTTCTTTGACTGTTCCATTTTGAACTACTTAAAAATCTTGTCAAGGTATGGAATCATTGAAAATCTTATCAAGCGTCTTGATCTATCTCAATAGATCTTGATGCTCAATATGTAAGTAGCTTTACTGAGGTCTTTCTTTTAAAGAACTCCTTTCAAACACTTCTGTATGCTTTCCAGAAAAGTTCTACATCATTTCTGATCAACAATATGTCACTCACATATACTTATCAGAAAGGCTGTAGTGCTCCCACTCACTTTATTGTAAATACATGCTTCTCTGCAAGTCCGTATAAAACTATATGCTTTGATCAATTTATCAAAGCGTATATTCCAACTCCGAGATGCTTGCACCAGTCCATAGAAGGATCGCTGGAGCTTGCACATTTTGTTAGCACCTTTAGGATTGACACAACCTTTTGGTTGCATCATATACAACTCTTCTTTAAAAAAACCATTAAGGAATGTAGTTTTGACATCCATTTGCCAGATTTCATAAAATGTGGCAATTGCTAACATGATTCGAATAGACTTAGGCATTGCTACAGTTGAGAAAATCTCATTGTAGTCAACACCTTGAACTTGTCGAAAACCTTTTTGCGACAAGTCAAGCTTTGTAGATAGTAACACTACTATCAACGTCCGTCTTCCTCTTGAAGATCCATTTATTTTCTATGGCTTGCCGATCGGGCAAGTCCATCAAAGTCCACACTTTGTTCTCATACATGGATCCTATCTCAGATTTCATGGCCTCCAGCCATTTCGCGGAATCTGGGCTCGTCATCACTTCCTCATAGTTCATAGGTTTATCATGGTCTAGTAACATGACTTCAAGAACAGGATTACCGTACCACTCTGGTGCGGATCTCACTCTGGTTGACCTACGAGGTTTGGTAGTAACTTGATCTGAAGTTACATGATCATCATCATTAGCTTCCTCACTAATTGGTGTAGGAGTCACAGGAACATATTTCTGTGATGAACTACTTTCCAATAAGGGAGCAGGTACAGTTACCTCATCAAGTTTTACTTTCCTCCCACTCACTTCTTTCGAGAGAAACTCCTTCTCTAGAAAGGATCCATCTTAGCAACGAATATCATACCTTCGAATCTGTGATAGAAGGTGTACCCAACTGTCTCCTTTGGGTATCCTATGAAGACACATTTCTCCAATTTGGGTTTGAGCTTATCAGGATGAAACTTTTTCACATGAGCATCGCAACCCCAAACTTTAAGAAACGACATCTTAGGTTTATTGCTAAACCATAGTTCATATGGTGTCATCTCAACGGATTTAGATGGTGCCCTATTTTAATGTGAATGCAGCTATCTCTAATGCATAACCCCAAAACGATATTGGTAAATTGGTAAGAGACATCATTGATCGCACCATATCAAATAAAGTGCGGTTATGACGTTTGGACACACCGTTATGCTGTGGTGTTCCAGGTGGCATGAGTTTGTGAAACTATTCCACATTATTTTCACTGAAGGCCAAACTCGTAACTCAAATATTCATCTCCATGATCAGGTCGTAGAAACTTTATTTTCTTGTTACGATGATTTTCCACTTCACTCTAAAATTCTTTGAACCTTTCAACTGTTTCAGACTTATGTTTCATCAAGTAGATATACCCATATCTGCTCAAATCATCTGTGAAGGTCAGAAAATAACGATACCCGACACGAGCCTTAATACTCATTGGTCTGCATACATCAGTATGTATTATTTCCAACAAGTTAGTAGCTCATTCCATTGTTCCGGAGAACGGTGTTTTAGTCATCTTGCCCAAAAGGCACGGTTCGCAAGTATCAAATGATTCATAACCAAGTGATTCCGAAAAGGCACGGTGTTTTATGGAGTTTCTTCATGCGCTTTACACCGATATGACCCAAATGGCAGTGCCACAAATAAGTTGCACTATCATTATTAACTTTGCATCTTTTGGCATCAATATTATGAATATGTGTATCACTACGATCGAGATCCAACAAACTATTTTCATTGGGTGTTTGACCGTTGAAGGTTTTATTCATGTAAATAGAACAACAATTATTCTATGACTTTAAATGAATAACTGAATTGCAATAAACATGATCAAATCATATTCATGCTCAACGCAAACGCCAAATAACATTTATTTAGGTCTAACACTAATCCCGAAAGTATAGGGAGTGTGTGATGATGATCATATCAATCTTGGAACTACTTCCAACACTCATCGTCACTTCCCCCTCAACTACTCTCTGTTTATTCTGTAACTCCTGTTTCGAGTTACTAATCTTAGCAACCGAACAAGTATCAAATACTCAGGGGCTACTATAAACACTATTAAGGCACATATCAATAACCTATATATCAAATATACCCTTGTATATCCTAGTTTTTTTCTTCCTTGCATATTAACATGATTGCTATCGTCTTTTTCTTCCTTGCATATCCTAGTTTTTGCTTGTCTTTGATAATTTGTTTGCTTATAAAATGCCTATGCATAGGAAGTATGTTAGACTTAGATGTGTTTGTCACATATTTTATGATGCTTTCTTTGCTCTTTAATTCTTGTCTTTCATGTGAGCATCATTGAAATTTCAATGCCTAGCTAAGGGCGTTAAACAATAGCGCTTGTTGGGAGGCAACCCAATTTTTATTTTTGTTATTTGCTTTTTATTCCTGTTTAGTAATAAATATTTAATCTAGCCTCTGGTTAGATGTGGTTTTATGTTTTAATTAGTGTTTGTGCCAAGTTAAACCTTTAGGATAGCCTACGATGATAGTTGTGTCGATCTTGCTGAAAAACAGAAACTTTTGCACCCAGAAAAATAATTTTCAAAATTAAAAGAAACGTGATTTTGATCTGATTAATTTTGCACTGGATTTTTACACAAATTTCTCAGGTCTTCCTAATGTTTCAGAATTTTTGGAGTTACGGAAGTATTCGAGAGTTACAGATTTTTACAGACTGTTCTGTTTTTGACAGATTCTATTTTCTGCGTGTTGTTTGCTTATTTGATGAATCTATGGGTAGTATCAGGGGTATGAACCATGGAAAAGTTGTAATACAGTAGATATTACACCAATATAAATAAAGAATGAGTTTGCAACAGTACCTTAAAGTGGTGATTTATTTTCTTATACTATTGGAGCTCATGAGATTTTCTGTTGAGTTTTGTGTTGTGAAGTTTTCAAGTTTTGGGTAAGGATTTGATGGACTATGGAATAAGGAGTGGCAAGAGCCTAAGCTTGGGGATGCCCAAGGCACCCCAAGGTAATATTCAAGGACAACCAAAAGCCTAAGCTTGGGGATGCCCCGGAAGGCACCCCCTCTTTCGTCTTCGTCTATCGGTAACTTTACTTGAGGCTATATTTTTATTGACCACATGATATGTGTTTTGCTTGGAGCGTTGTCGGTGTCAGAACCGGCGGATCTCGGGTAGGGGGTCCCGAACTGTGCGTCTAGGCGGATGGTAACAGGAGACAAGGGACACGATGTTTTACCCAGGTTCGGGCCCTCTTGATGGAGGTAAAACCATATGTCCTGCTTGATTGATATTGATGATGTGGGTATTACAAGAGTAGATCTACCATGAGATCAAGGAGGCTAAACCCTAGAAGCTAGCCTATGGTATGATTGTTGTTCTGTCCTACGGACTAAAACCATTTGGTTTATATAGACACCGGAGAGGGCTAGGGTTACACAGAGTCGGTTACAATGGTAGGAGATCTACATATCCGTATCGCCAAGCTTGCCTTCCATGCCAAGGAAAGTCCCATCCGGACACGGGATGAAGTCTTCAATCTTGTATCTTCATAGTCTTGGAGTCTGACCGATGATGATAGTTCGGCTATCCAGACACCCCCTAATCCGGGACTCCCTCAGTAGCCCCCGAACCAGGCTTCAATGACGACGAGTCCGGCGCGCATATTGTCTTCGGCGTTGCAAGGCGGGTTCTCCTTTAAATTCCATGTGCCTGCTGAATAGTGTCCGGCTTCCTTATAAATGTTGTCCTCCTTGGCTTCCACGTCCAATAATGGCCCTCTTCCACGTGTCGTATGAATGCGAAAAGCTAGGGTATTTTTGCGTTTTACCCCCTAGCCACGCGAATGAGCTGCCTATAAGAGAGGCGAGGATCTAGATCCAAATCACACCATCCTCCTTCCGCAAGTACTCATCAAAGCGCCTCTGACAAAAATCCATTCCATCATGGATAGTCGACGCGGCTCCTCCTCTCGTGCTCCCAGCCCTTAGCCAGGAGATTGGAGGAGATGTTCAGTTCCGCATAGCGAGCTAGTGACGCTCCAAGCAGAGGGATATCTTCCCCCGGCCTTCATGGTTCCAGTTCGAGCCGGACTGGCCACCTACAAGGGTGGAAAGCAGGCGGAGAGCGTCCCCAATCCCTCCAGAGGAGAGCGGGTATGCTTCATCCCTTATCTAATAAGGGGACTCGGATTTCCCATACATCCGTTTCTCCGGGGGCTCCTGGAGTTCTATGGACTCTAGCTTCACCACCTTACTCCTGCCTCCATTTTGCACATCGCAGGCTTTGTAGCTCTTCACGAGCTGTTCTTGGGCATCGAGCCCCATTTTGCACTGTGGAAGAGATTGTTTTGCCTCGTACCCCGTTCTCACGAGGGGTCGATATATCAAGTGGGCGGAGCCGAAATATGGCGCATCACCGAGACCGGATATCTGCCCGGAACCCCGAAGAAGGCGTACGAAGACTGGCCTTCGGAATGGTTTTATATGGAAGACGCCCCTCTGCCGGATCCAGTTCGGATCGGCCTTCCGGAGTTCAACAACGCTCCCTTGAAGAAACGCCTGAGTTGGCGCCTGCGGAGCCCTCAACGGGAAGACGATGGGAGCGTCCAATATCTGATGGGCCGGATAAGGTTACTGGCCCACTCCGGATTGACCATGATTGGAGTCATGGCCACGTGCATTATGCAAGGGGTGCAGCCGCTTCAATATAGGGGCCACCCCATGTGGGATTTCAATGGGGAGGATGATGCCACCCGTCATGGCCACAAGGGGCCGGGATCGGCCGCCGATCTGGTGAAGATCCTGTCCAGCTTGTACAAGAGGGAGAAGGAGGACTTCCTCCGCATGAGTCCATTGAATGGATTCTCCATAAATAACCCTCGGAGCTGGGTAAGCGGTCGTTTATCTACCCGATCCATATACCCAAAGTCAAGTGTCTTACTTTGTGATTTTGACGCAGGAGGTGCGCCGGGACATGGAGGGCATACAAAGCCTGACTCCACAGCCCGAGGATCCGGGATGATCCCTTGATCCGTCCTCCGAAGAGGATCCGGACATAAAGGTGGAGCTGATTGACGGGGTGTTCCACCAACTTAGCATGGATAATGCTCTAGTCGCCATTACGGCCGACTACCCCGGTTTATCTCCGGCTTCCCAGGTGACTACCACCTGAGTCCTGACACCATTACTTGATCCATGCTCATTTCTGACCACCGTATACCAACGGTGCTCCGCAGGAGGCGCCTTTAAGGCGGGAAGCCGAACCCACGGCGGCTGACCAACAAGGGTCAGTTCGGCCCAATAGGCAGAAGAGGAGTGCGGCGCGCATCGAAACGTCGCCGCAATGGTACGGCGCACTGCTGTTTTTAAGGGAAAGATTCCTAGGAGGCATATTAACGCTCATGATTTTTTCAGGAGAAAGAGCGCTCGCCGGACAGTGTCCGGAGAGGTTGCCAATCAAGCCTCCGCCAGCCATGCTCCAACTCGTGGTCCGGAAGGGGAGGCGAACACAAGGCATGGGCTGGATGCTCCTCCAACGGAGGATGCCGACAGTCTGTCCGCCACCAGATCTGAGGTGGAGAGCGCCATGAATCACAGGCGCTGCCGGACGGTTCTTCGTGACGCGTGTTTCTCTCCGGAGGCCTTGAATGCCTTTAATGCGGGAGACGTGCACCTCCGTGCTGCTCGAGATGGTCTAACCAGAGCCACGGTGCAGTATGTGAAAGACATACGGGTGAGGAATTTTAATAGTTATATATGCCAGTTGCCCCGAGACTTAAAATAGTTAGAATAACTGATTTAAGGATCATTTGTTATGCAGGATCTTACGGAGAAGAATACCTGTCTGTCCCAGGAGCTTCAAGAGTGCAAGGCCCAACTTGAGGCCGCGCTAGCCGCCGCAGGGGGAGCCACAAAGACCCCATCTGGTAATACATACTTCGAAAAGATAATTAGTTTATGAAGTACGGCGTGTGCGTAAGTCTGACAATAATATTGCAGAGGGTGCCGGACTGGAACCGGACAAGCAACATCTGCTGAGCCAGCTGAAGGCCGGCGATAAGGTGCTTATGAGGGTGCAGCAGGAGAGGAACAAACTCCAAGATGCCAACACCCAGCTGGGCGAAGAACTAAAAGATGTTCGTGTCCAGCTGTCTGACTCCGTAAGGGAGAATCGGCGGCTTCATCGCGGCATTTACAGTAAGTGCTTGAGCAAACTCTTTTGAAAAGAAGAGTTCGGCGAGGAAGTCGGTTGACATAAATGTGTCTGTAGGTGTGCTCACGGGTCGTCCGGCGGAGGAAATGCCTGGTTCCATGGGTGACGTTCTTCCCAAGCTGCTGCAACTGCACGAACGTATTTGGCAGGCGATGAGCGGCGTCGTTCAGGCCTTATGGCCGTCCGTCTCCCTACCCTAGGGTCTTGGAGGCCTTGCTGAGAAGCTTCAGGGAGTACGGCAGCGCTTCCGTCTGTGGAAGATATCGGTCTGCCATCAAGGCGCCAGAGAGGCCTGGGCCATGGTGAAGACGCGGTACACGAAGGCTGATCCAAACCACATGGCCAAGGTCGGACCTGTGGGGCCCGATGGGAAGGAGATCCCTGTGAGCTTAATGTACGGCCAAGTAGAGTTTGCCGCGAAATATTCCCAATGGGACTGTAAACTAGACAGCCTGTTAGATGGGATTGAAGAGGAGTTCAATCAGTAAATTTGACGATGTAATTTTAAAATGACATGTAAAATGCCTTCTAGCCGGATTGTAGATCGTTTGTCTTTGCGGACCTTTTCGCTTCAACCTCGGGACCCAACAGTCCGGATTGTGTCTGAATACCCTAACAGTTATATAAAAACCGGGGCATGCATGGAGACACGGCGTAGGGGTCATTAGTGCTTTATCAGACAAGTGCCCAACTAGTTATGTTATATTACATGGTTAGTAAGAAACATCTTCCAGGGAGAATAGTTCCGTTACGGGTTCCTTTCCCTGGGAGGCATGCCCTAAGGTGCAGTTCCATACTGCAAAGAGAGCATAAAAAGCATCTGGGGGCAGATTAATAAATAAGTAATAAATCATCTTTCAAGTCACCGACCGAATATTCTCTTAAGAACACTAGCTTTCGGCTTCACTCAGTCTGAGGTACACATCCGGCTGACCCGGCAGTAACAATCGCAGAGGTGCTCCCTTACCTCCTAGCCGAACAATCGGGAACATAGGGGTAAGCACGGGAGCCAGGCAACCCAGCTTGGCTAAAACTTAAGTCATATCGATGCATATAATGGTGAATAAAAGGTACATGCAGAAGTATGACACATGTGTTGGGCATGAAGCCTGTATAAAAATGCTTTTGTTAAAGAAGCCCCCAGGTATAATGAGTGCGAGTGGCACATCAAGTGTGTGCGAACAATGTGCAGATCAGCCCTCAAAGGCTTTTACTGAAAAGGGGGAAGAAGGAGGGGAATAAAAGACAACGAAAATATAAAAGGTGGACGGAGGAAGGATGCGGACTCTGAGTCCGGCGCTAGGCGTAGAATCTTCGGAGACGGGCTGTGTTCCATGGGTTCAGCTCGAGTCGATTGTCAGATGCGTTACGTAGACGGTATGCTCCGCCGGTCAGGACTTGGTCGATGATGAAGGGTGTTGGAGAACGTAGTAATTTCAAAAAAAAAAATCCTACGCACACGCAAGATCATGGTGATGGCATAGCAACGAGAGGGGAGAGTGTTGTCCACGTACCCTCGTAGACCGTAAGCGGAAGCGTTATGACAACGCGGTTGATGTAGTCGTACATCTTCACGATCCGACCGATCCAAGTACCGAACGTACGGCACCTCCGAGTTCAGCACACGTTCAGCTCGATGATGATCCCCGGACCCCGATCCAGCAAAGTGTCGGGGATGAGTTCCGTCAGCACGACGGCGTGGTGACGATGATGATGCTCTACCGGCGCAGGGCTTCGCCTAAACTCCGCGGCGATATAACCGAGGTGGAATATGGTGGAGGGGGGCACCGCACACGGCTAAGGAACAATCCGTAGATCAACTTGTTGTTGTTCCTAGAGGTGCCCCCCTGCCCCCATATATAAAGGAGCAAGGGGGAGGGGGCGGCCGGCCTAGTAGGGGCGCGCCAAGGGGAGTCCTACTCCCACCGGGAGTAGGACTCCCTCCTTCCTTGTTGGAGTAGCAGAAGGGGGAAAGAGGGGGAGAGGAGGAAGGAAAGAGGGGCTGCACCCCTTGTCCAATTCGGACCAGACGGGGGCTGCGCGCCTCCTTCCTTTCGACCTCTCTCCTCAATTCCCGTATGGCCCAATAAGGCCCATATACTCCCCGGCGAATTCCCGTAACTCTCCGGTACTCCAAAAAATACCCGAATCACTCGGAACCTTTCCGAACTCCGAATATAGTCGTCCAATATATCGATCTTTACGTCTCGACCATTTCGAGACTCCTCGTCATGTCCCCGATCTTATCCGGGACTCCGAACTCCTTCGGTACATCAAAACTCATAAACTCATAATATAACTGTCATCGAAACCTTAAGCGTGCGGACCCTACGGGTTCGAGAACTATGTAGACATGACCTAGAACTATTCTTGGTCAATAACCAATAGCGGAACCTGGATGCCCATATTGGCTCCTACATATTCTACGAAGATCTTTATCGGTCAAACCGTATAACAACATACTTTGTTCCCTTTGTCATCGGTATGTTACTTGCCCGAGATTCGACCGTCGATATCCAATACCTAGTTCAATCTCGTTACCGGCAAGTCTCTTTACTCGTTACGTAATGCATCATTCCGTAACTAACTCATTAGCTACATTGCTTGCAAGGCTTATAGTGATGTGCATTACCGAGAGGGCCCAGAGATACCTCTCCGACAATCGGAGTGACAAAACCTAATCTTGAAATACGCCAACCCAACATGTACCTTCCGAGACACCTGTAGTACTCCTTTATAATCACCCAGTTACGTTGTCACGTTTGGTAGCACCCAAAGTGTTCCTCCGGTAAATGTGAGTTGCATAATCTCATAGTTACAGGAACATGTATAAGTCATGAAGAAAGCAATAGCAACATACTAAACGATCAAGTGCTAGGCTAACGGAATGGGTCATGTCAATCACATTATTCTCCTAATGATGTGATCCCATTAATCAAATGACAACACATGTCTATGGTTAGGAAACATAACCATCTTTGATTAATGAGCTAGTCAAGTAGAGGCATACTAGTGACTATATGTTTGTCTATGTATTCACACATGTATCATGTTTCCGGTTAATACAATTCTAGCATGAATAATAAACATTTATCATGAAATAAGGAAATAAATAATAACTTTATTATTGCCTATAGGGCATATTTCCTTCAAAGGGACCTTCCCATTTGAGCTTAAGTTCGTCCTATTTCTTGTCCGGCAGGCGTAGAACTAAGCCAACATTGTAAGTTTTGGCCCGTACTTCTTTGCTTTGATATCTTCGAGCCTGCTGCTGATAGAATGCGGAACGAGCTTTTGCCACGTCCCGCTCCTCCTCTAAGGCGTCCAAACTGTCCTGCCGACCCAACTCGGCTTCTCTTTCTTCGTACATGCGCACGCGAGGTGAGTCATGAATTATATCGCAGGGTAAAACTGCCTCTGCGCCGTACACCATAAAGAATGATGTGAATCCGGTAGTGCGGTTCGGCGTGGTCCGCAGCCCCTAGAGTACGGAGCCGAGCTCCTCTACCCAGTGCATGTTAGATTCCGTGAGGGACCGCACTAATCTGGGTTTGATGCCGCTCATGATTAGACCATTTGCTCGTTCGACTTGACCGTTAGTTTGGGGGTGATAGACTGAAGCGTAGTCGAGCCCGATGCCCATATTTTTGCACCAGAGTTTAACCTCGTCGGCCGTGAAATTCGTGCCGTTATCAGTGATGATGCTGTGGGGGACGCCATAATGGTGTACTACCCCGTATATGAAGTCTATCATGGGTCCGGATTCGGCCGTTTTAACTGGCTTGACTTCTATCCATTTGGTGAATTTGTCCACCATGACCAATAGGTATTTTTTCTTGTGGGTTCCCCCTTTAAGGGGTCCAACCATGTCAAGCCCCCGGACCGCGAATGGCCAGGTGATGGGTATAGTTTTGAGGGCGGTGGGTGGCATGTGGCTTTGATTAGCAAAGAGCTGGCAACCGACGCATCGTTGGACTAAGTCCTGAGCATCTGCCCGGGCAGTCGGCCAATAAAATCCTGTACGGAAGGCCTTGCCTACAAGGGCCCGGGCTGCAGCGTGGTGCCCGCCGAGTCCGGCGTGAATTTCAGCCAGGAGATTCCGCCCTTCCTCTTCGGAGATGCACCTTAAGGACTCCGGTTGTGCTTTTCTTATAAAGTTCTCCCTCATGGACCTTGTAGGCTTTAGATCGCCGAACTATGCAGCGGGCCTCATTTTGGTCTTCGGGAAGTTCCTGCCTAGTTAAGTAGGCTAGGAATGGTTCTGTCCACGGGGCAATTGCTGCCATTATTTCGTGGGCTGAGGGTGTTATTTCATTGGCTGAGCCGCCGACTGTGTCAGAATGTTCCGTGTTGGGTGGCGTGGTTGGTTCCGGATTGCTATTTCTGGACTCTTCTTCCCATAATACGGATGGCTTAAAGAGCCACTCCAGGAAGATGTTTGGAGGGACGGCGTCGCGTTTTGCGCCGATGCGCGCCAACACGTCGGCTGCCTGGTTATTATCCTGGGCTACATGGTGGAATTCGAGTCCTTCGAACCGAGCTGACAATTTTAAGACGGTGTTACGATAGGCTGCCATTTTTGGATCCTTGGCGTCAAAGTCTCCATTTACTTGGGATATTGCGAGGTTTGAATCCCCGCGCACCTCTAGGCGTTGAATACCCATGGAGATTGCCATCCGGAGACCATGTAGAAGGGCCTCATATTCGGCTGCATTGTTGGAGTCCATGTACATTATCTGAAGTATGTATTGGACTGTGTCTCCGGTTGGGGATGTTAATACGACGCCAGCCCCCAAGCCGGCCAACATTTTGGAGCCGTCGAAATGCATGATCTAATTGGAGTATGTGCCATACTCTTTAGGGAGTTCGGCTTCGGTCCATTCGGCGATGAAGCCAGCTAAAACATGCAACTTTATAGCTCTCCTTGGTTTGTAGGTTATGTCAAATGCTAACAGCTCAATGGCCCATTTTGCAATCCTGCCCATCGCGTCGCCGTTGTTTATAATGTCGTTGAGAGGTACTTCGGAGGCCACTGTTATCGAGCACTCTTGAAAGTAGTGTCGCAGCTTCCGGGATGCCATGAACACCGTGTACGCTATCTTTTGATAATGTGGGTACCGGGACTTGCATGGAGTTAAGATAGTGGATACATAGTACACTGGTTTTTGAAGAGGGAATTTGTGTCCTTCTGTTTCTCGTTCGACGACGAGCACTGCGGTGACAACTTGATGTGTTGCCGCGATATATAATAACATTGGTTCGCCTAGGTTGGGCGCGGCCAGGACCGAATTTGTTGCTAATATGGCCTTTATTTCTTCGAGTCCGGCCGTGGCAGCACCCGTCCACTCGAAGTGTTCTGTGTGCCGGAGGAGGCGGTAGAGAGGCAATGCATTTTCTCCCAAACGGGAGATGAAGCGGTTTAGAGCAGCCACGCATCCAGTCAGTTTTTGTATTTGTTTGAGATCTTTTGGGATATCCAATTGTGACAGAGCTAGGATCTTGGCTGGATTTGCTTCAAGTCCTCTACCGGATACAATGAAGCCCAAGAGCTTTCCGGCTGGTACGCCGAAAACGCATTTTTCCGGGTTGAGCTTAATGTCATATGCTCGGAGGTTGTTGAATGTGAGCCTCAAATCGTCTACTAGAGTTTCGACGTGTTTGGTCTTAACGACCACATCGTCTACGTATGCCTCCACTGTTTTGCCGATCTGGGTAGCCAGACATGTCTGAATCATGCGCTGATATGTTGTGCCGGCGTTTTTGAGTCCGAAGGGCATTGTGTTGAAGCAGAATGATCCGTATGGAGTAATGAATGCCGTTGCGGCCTGGTCTGCTTCCGCCATCTTGATTTGATGGTATCCGGAGTATGCATCGAGGAAACACAATGAATCGTGCCCTGCGGTAGCATCGATGTTTTGGTCGATGCGGGGAAGGGGGAAATGATCCTTTGGACAGGCCTTATTAAGGTCTTTAAAATCGACACAAAGGCGCCAAGATTTGTACTTTTTTGGTACCATTACCAGGTTCGCTAGCCAGTCCGGATGTTTTATATCTCTGATGAATCCGGCTTCTAATAGTTTGGCTAGCTCCTCTCCCATTGCCTGTCTTTTGGGTTCGGAAAATCGTTGAAGAGCCTGTTTGACTGGCTTGAATCCTTTTAAGATATTTAGGCTGTGCTCTGCCAGCCTGCGTGGGATTCCTGGCATATCTGAAGGGTGCCAGGCAAAAATATCCCAAATTTCCCGAAGGAATTCTCGTAGTGCGGCTTCTACATCAGGGTTTAATTGTGCCCCAATGGAGGCCGTCTTTGTGGGGTCCGTTGGATGGACCTGAAATTTGACTATTTCGTCTGCTGGTGTAAAAGAGGTGGACTTAGATCTCTTATCGAGTATCACATCGTCCCTATTCACCGTGGAGCACAGTGCAGTGAGTTCCTCTGCCGCTAGGGCTTAGGATAGTGCCTCTAGGGCTAGTGCGGCTGTCTTATTTTCAGCGCGGAGTGCTATGTCCGGATCACTGACCAGAGTGATGATTCCATTGGGCCCGGGCATTTTAAGCTTCATGTACCCGTAATGGGGTACAACTTGGAAAATTGTGAATGCCTCTCGTCCTAATAGAGCGTGATATCCGCTGCTGAACGAGGCCACTTGGAATGTGACTTCCTCGGACCTATAATTGTCCAGCGAGCCGAATACCACATCTAGTGTGATTTTTCCTGTGCAGCGTACTTCCCGACTAGGGATTATTCCTCTGAAGGTTGTGCTGTTCGCTCAATGCGGCTCCAGTCTATTTCCATTTTTTGGAGGGTTTCCTCATAGATGAGGTTTAATCCGCTGCCGCCATCCATGAGTACCTTGGTGAGACGAAAGCCGTCCACTATTGGACTGAGGACCAATGCGGCTGGTGCTCGAGCTGTTCGGAATTTAGGTTCATTGCTGGCATTGAAGGTGATAGCCGTGTCGCTCCATGGATTTGTTGTTGCTACTTGGTAGACTTTGGCGACGCTGCGGATTGTTCGTTTCCGCATATTATTTGATGCGAAGTCTCGAAGACTGTTAATACCATATTGGTACTGCTGGGCTGGTTCTCCGAGGCTAGAAGACCTTCGCCACTTTTGGCCACCTGCCGTAGTATCCAACATGCTCTAAGGTTATGAGTTGGAGTGGCGCTCTCTGTCCTATGAATTTTGCAGGGTCCATTGAGCCATCCCTCCAGTACGGTTCCATGCCTTATGAAGGGTTTTTGCTTTTTGGTATTTAACCCAGGTGCCTGGCGATGATGCACCCTTTTATTTCGGACTGGGGCTGTATTTAGGGCCGGATTATCCCAAAAATTGATTTCAGTTTTCCAGGCGCTTTCCATCTCACAGTACTTTTGTACTATGGACGCCAAATCAGCAAAGCGTGTAATTTCTTCATGACGACTTAAGGCGTTGAGGATTCCCTTGTCCGTGCAACTGTTGCAGAAAATTAAGATTGTGCTTTCTTCACGGCAGTCCTTTATCCTGTCCATAACCAGGAGGAATCTGGCCCAGTAATGATGTACTGTCTCATCGGGCTCTTGCCGTATTTGAGATAGATCACTTGTGTTTGGGTGGGCGGGCGGAATTAAATTTGGAACCGCGCCCAATCTGAGGCTCAAAGGCCGATGAGTTTCCGGATTTGGATGCTTGGATTGCTGGACATCGTCCAACGAATCTAGTCCGCTGCCTGACTTTAGGTTCAGTACTCGGTTGACGTCCATCCCTCCGCGGGAATCCGGCATGGAGGGATCGGGAATCCGGACATAACTGGTTTTTAATATAGAAGAAGAGTCGCCGCGTTGTTTTTCTACCACAGCAACGTGGTGGGAAGCCTGGGGAGAGTTAATTTCTCTCAGATCAGTTTTAAGCCCAATCTGATCGTAGTCTGTAGCGACTCCCAGGGCGGCGATGTGATCCAAGATCTCGTTTACGGAAGAGAGCTCCATCGGATCCAGCTGCTCGGTAAATTCCGAGTTGACGCAAGGATTGCTTTTGATGACCCGAGAGGTCATCGTCGAAGCGGTGGCCGAACAGGCGTCCATAAGAAAACCACCTAGCGGGATAGGTTGACCGGTGGCCAAAGCTCCTTTGGCAATGGTACCGTCTTTAAAGACGGGAAGAGGCATCCTTCCTGATTGCGACGGTGCAGAGGAACTCTCAATGAAAGCACCAATGTCGGTGTCAAAACCGGCGGATCTCGGGTAGGGGGTCCCGAACTGTGCGTCTAGGCAGATGGTAACAGGAGACAAGGGACACGATGTTTTACCCAGGTTTGGGCCCTCTTGATGGAGGTAAAACCCTACGTCCTGCTTGATTGATATTTATGATGTGGGTATTACAAGAGTAGATCTACCACGAGATCAAGGAGGCTAAACCCTAGAAGCTAGCCTATGGTATGATTGTTGTTTTGTCCTACGGACTAAAACCATCCGGTTTATATAGACACCGGAGAGGGCTAGGGTTACACAGAGTCGGTTACAATGGTAGGAGATCTACATATCCATATCGCCAAGCTTACCTTCCACGCCAAGGAAAGTCCCATCCGGACACGGGACGAAGTCTTCAATCTTGTATCTTCATAGTCTTGGAGTCCGGCCGATGATGATAGTTCGGCTATCCGGACACCCCCTAATCCGGGACTCCCTCAAGCGTCTTGTATGATTTGAGTCTTTGCTTCTTAGTTTACCACAATCATCCTTGCTGTACACAGCTTTTGGGAGATACACGCATGAATCGTGATTTATTAGAATACTCTATGTGCTTCACTTATATCTTTTGAGCTAGGCAATATTGCTCTAGTACTTCACTTATATCTTTTTAGAGCATGGTGGTGGCTTTATTTTATATAAATTGATGAACTCTCATGCTTCACTTATATTATTTTGAGAGTCTTTTAAAACAGAATGGTAATTTACTTTGATTACAAATTTAGTCCTTATATGATAGGCATCCAAGAGGGATATAATAAAAACTTCCATATAAAGTGCATTGAATACTATGAGAAGTTCGATTCTTTATAATTGTTTTGACATATGAAGATGGTGATATTAGAGTCATGCTAGTGAGTACTTGTGAATTTGAGAGATACTTGTGTTAAAGTTTGTGATTCCCGTAGCATGCACGTATAGTGAACCGTTATGTGATGAAGTCGGAGCATGATTTATTTTTTTGATTGTCTTCCTTATGGGTGGCGGTCGGGGACGAGCGATGGTCTTTTCCTACCAATCTATCCCCCTAGGAGCATGTGCATAGTACTTTGTTTTGATAACTAATAGATTTTTGCAATAAGTATGTGAGTTCTTTATGACTAATGTTGAGTCCATGGATTATCCACACTCTCACCATTCCACCATTGCTAGCCTCTCTTGTGCCGAACAACTTTCGCCGGTACCTTACACCCACCATATACCTTCCTAAAAACAGCCACCATACCTACCTATTATGGCATTTCCATAGACATTCCGAGATATATTGCCATGCAACTTTCCACAGTTCCGTTTATTACGATATGCTTCATCATTGTCATATTGCTTTGCATGATAGTGTAGTAACATAGTATTTGTGGCAAGGCCACCTTTCATAATTCTTTCATACATGTCACTCTTGATTCATTGCACATCCCAGTACACCGCCGGAGGCATTCACATAGAGTCATATTTTGTTCTAAGCATTGAGTTGTAATTCTTGAGTTGTAAGTAAATAAAAGTGTGAGGATCTTCATTCTTAGAGCATTGTCCCATGTGAGGAAAGGATGATGGAGGCTATGATTCCCCCACAAGTCAGGATGAGACTGTGAACGAAAAAATAAAAAAAAGGGAAAACGAAAAAAGGGGAAAAAGAGAAAAAAATAAAAAAATAAAAAAATGAGAGAAAAAGAGAGAAGGGGTAATGCTACTATCCTTTTTCCACACTTGTGCTTCAAAGTAGCACCATGATATTCATGATGGAGAGTCTCCTATTTTGTCACTTTCATATACTAGTGGGAATTTTTCATTATAGAACTTGGCTTGTATATTCCAATGACGGGCTTCCTCAAATTGCCCTAGGTCTTCGTGAGCAAGCAAGTTGGATGCACACCCACTTAGTTTCTTTTTGAGCTTTCATACACTTATAGCTCTAGTGCATCCGTTGCATGGCAGTCCCTACTCACTCACATTGATATCTATTGATGGGCATCTCCATAGCCTGTTGATATGCCTAGTTGATGTGATGCTATCTTCCTCTTTTTGTCTTCTCCACAACCACCATATTCTCCTCCAGCATAGTGCTATATCAATGGCTCACCCTCATGTATCGCGTGAAGGTTGATGAAGTTTGAGAACATCGAAAGTATGAAACAATTGCTTGGCTTGTCATCGGGGTTGTGCATGACTTAAATATTTTATGTGATCAAGATAGAGCATAGCCAGACTATATGATTTTGTAGGGATAGCTTTCTTTGGCCATGTTATTTTGAGAAGACATGATTGCTTTATTAGTATGCTTAAAGTACTATTGTCTTTATGTTAATATTAAACTTTTGTTTTGAATCTTTCGGATTTGAACATTCATGCTACAATAAAGAAAATTACATGGATAAATATGTTAGGTAGCATTCCACATCAAAACTTTTGTTTTTATCATTTACCTACTTGACGATGAGCAGGAATTAAGCTTGGGGATCCTTGATACGTCTCCAACGTATCTATAATTTTTGATTGTTCCATGCTATTATATTATCTATTTTGGATGTTTTATATGCATTTACATGCTATTTTATATTATTTTTGGGACTAACCTATTAACCTAGAGCCCACTGCCACTTTCTGTTTTTTGCCTGTTTTAAAGTTTCATAGAAAAGGAATACCAAACGGAGTCCAAACGGAATGAAACTTTAACGATGATCTTTCTTGGACCAGAAACAAACCAGGAGACTTGGAGATGAAGTCAGAGACGCAACGAGGCATCCACGTGGGTGGAGGGTGCGCCCAGGGGGGTAGGGCGCACCCACTACCTCGTGGGCCCCTCGGAGCTCTCCTGACCTAACTCTTTCGCCTATATATACTCTTATACCCCAAAACCATTAGGGGGAGCCATGAAAACACTTTTCTACCACCGCAACATTCTATACCCATGAGATACCATCTAGGGGCCTTTTCCGACGTCCCGTCGGAGGGGGATTCGATCACGGAGGGCTTCTACATCAACACCATTACCCTTCCGATGAAGCATGAGTAGTTTACCACAGACGTACGGGTCCATAGCTAGTAGCTAGATGGCTTCTTCTCTCTCTTTTATTCTCAATACCATGTTCTCCTTGATGTTCTTGGATCCATTTGATGTAATATTCTTTAGCGGTGTGTTTGCCGAGATCCGATGAATTGTGGATTTATGATCAGATTATCTATGAATATTATTTGAGTCTTCTCTGAATTCTTATATGCATGATTTGATATCTTTGCAAGTCTCTTCGAATTATCGGTTTAGTTTGGCCTACTAGATTGGTTTTTCTTGCAATGGGAGAAGTATTTAGCTTTGGGTTCAATCTTGAAGTGTCCTTTCCCAGTGACAGTAGGGCAGCAAGACACGCATTGTATTGTTGCCATCGAGGATAAAAAGATGGGGTTTTCATCATATTGCTTGAGTTAATTCCTCTACATCATGTCATCTTACTTAATGCGTTACTCTATTCTTTATGAACTTAATACTCTAGATGCATGCTGGATAGCGGTCGGTGTGTGGAGTAATAGTAGTAGATGCAGAATCGTTTTGGTCTACTTGACACGAACGTGATGCCGATGTTCATGATCATTTCCTTAGATATCGTCATAATTATGCTCTCTTCTATCAATTGCTTGGCAGTAATTTGTTCACCCACCGTATTATTTTCTATCTTGAGAGAAGCCACTAGTGAAACCTATGGCCCCGAGTCTCTTTCCATCATATAACTTCTATTTTCCATCATACTAGTTTCCGATCTACTATTTTGCAATCTTTACTTTCCGATCTATAAACCAAAAATACCAAAAATATTTACTTAATTTATCGTTTATCCATGTCTATTAGATCTCACTTTTGCAAGTAACCGTGAAGGAGTTGACAACCTCTTTATCGCATTGGGTGCAAGTTTGTTGATTGTTTGTGAAGGTATTCAGTGACTTGTGCGTTGTCTCTGAAGGAAATATGCCCTAGAGGCAATAATAAAGTTATTATTTATTTCCTTATTTCATGATAAATGTTTATTATTCATGCTAGAATTGTATTAAACGGAAACATAATACGCGTGTGAATACATAGACAAACATAGTGTCACTATTATGCCTCTACTTGACTAGCTCGTTGATCAAAGATGGTTAAAGTTTCCTAACCATAGACATGAGTTGTCATTTGATAAACGGGATCACATCATTGGGAGAATGATGTGATTGACTTGACCCATTCCGTTAGCTTAGCACTTGGTCATTTTAGTTTACTGCTATTGCTTTCTTCATGACTTATACATGTTCCTGTGACTATGAGATTATGCAACTCCCGATTACAGGAGGAACACTTTGTGTACTACCAAACGTCACAATGTAACTGTGTGATTATAAAGGTGCTCTACAGGTGTCTCTGATGGTACTTGTTGAGTTGGCATAGATCAAGATTAGTATTTGTCACTCCGATTGTCGGAGAAGTATCTCTAGGACCTCTCGATAATGCACATCACTATAAGCCTTGCAAGCAATGTGACTAATGAGTTAGTTGTGCGATGATGTATTACGGAATGAGTAAAGAGACTTGCCGGTAACGAGATTGAGCTAGGTATTGAGATAACAACGATCGAATCTCGGGAAAGTAACATACCGATGACAAAGGGAACAACGTATATTGTTATGCGGTTTGACCGATAAAGATCTTCGTTGAATATGTAGGATCCAATATGAACATCTAGGTTCTGCTATTGGTTATTGACCGGAGACGTGTCTCGGTCATGTCTACATAGTTCTCGAACCCGTAGGGTTTGCACACTTACGTTCAGTGACGATCGGTAATATGAGTTTATGTGTTTTGATGTACCAAAGGTAGTTCGGAGTCCCGGATATGATCACAGACATGACGAGGAGTCTCGAAATGGTCGAGACACAAAGATCGATATATTATATGACTATGTTTGGACTTCGGAAGGGTTCCGTCCATGTTCGGACAAATATCAGAGTACCGGGGGGTTACTGGAACCCCCCGAGGAGTGTAATGGGCCTATTGGGCCTTAGTAGAGAAGAGGAGGGGCGGCTAGGGCAGGACGCGCGCCCCCTCCCCCTCTAGTCCGAATTGGACAAGGAGGGGGGGCCTTTCCTCCCCCCTCTCTCCTACTCCTACTCTTGGAAGGGTTGTAGTACTACTCCCGGTGGGAGTAGGACTCCCCTTGGGGCGCGCCTAGTAGGGGGGGCACCCCATAGACACACAAGTTGATCATTGATCTTTAGCCGTGTGCGTTGCCCCCCTCCACCATAATCCACCTTGGTCATATCGTAGCGGTGCTTAGGGGAAGCCCTGCGTCAGTAGCTTCATCAACACCATCATCATGCCGTCGTACTGACAGAACTCTCCCTCGAAGCTCTACTGGATCGTGAGTTCGTGGGACGTCACCGAGCTGAATGTGTGTGCAGATCACGGAGGTGCCGTACATTCGGTACTAGGATCGGTCGATCGTGAAGACATACAACTACATTAACCGCGTTGTCATAATGCTTCCGCTTACGGTCTACGAGGGTACGTGGACGACACTGTCCCCTCTCATTGCTATGCATCACCATGATCTTGCGTGTGCGTAAGATTTTTTTTTGAAATTACTACGTTCCCCAACAGTCTCCTACTGGATTGATACCTTGGTTCTCAAACTAAGGGAAATACTTACTCTACTTTGCTGCATCACCCTTTCCTCTTTAAGGGAAAAACTAATGCAAGCTCAAAAGGTAGCACTCGGGCTGACACAATTTTTTAGCAGAACTACCATGGTATTGTGTTTTTGCACAAATAAAAGGGAATTATTTTGGAATAAAAGAAAAATACTGGAGCAAAGACCCACTAGAGGAGAGGCCCATGCTACCCACTAGGCACCAGGGTGCGCCACCCCCCTCTAGCGCGCCCTGCTGGGTAGTGGGTGATACGTCCATTTTGCACCATGCTTTTATATCAATATTTATTGCATTATGGGCTGTTACTAAACATTATGTCACAATACTTATGCTTTTTCTCTCTTATTTTACAAGGTTTACATGAAGAGGGAGAATGCCGGCAGCTGGAATTCTGGGCTAGAAAAGGAGCAATTATTAGAGACCTATTCTGCACAACTCCAAAAGTCCTGAAACTCCATGAAAGTCAGTTTTGTAACGGAGTTATCGGCAACTGGGAGGAGCCATATGGTTGTCGCTTTATTGTATGAAATGCAATCGCCATGTAATTGCTTTACTTTATCACTAAGCGGTAGCGATAGTCGTAGAAGCAATAGTTGGCGAGACGACAACGATGTTACGATGGAGATCAAGGTGTCGCGCCAGTGATGATGGTGATCATGACGTTGCTTTGGAGATGGAGATCAAAGGCACACGATGATGATGGCCATATCATATCACTTATAATGATCTCATGTGATGTTTATCTTTTATGCATCTTATTTTGCTTTGATTGACGGTACCATTATAAGATGATCTCTCACTAAATTTTAAGGTATAAGTGTTCTCCCTGAGTATGTACCGTTGCCAAAGTTCGTCATGCTGAGACACCACATGAAGATCGGGTGTGATAAGCTCTACGTTCACATACAATGGGTGCAAGCCAGTTTTGCACGCGCAGAAATACTTGGGTTAAACTTGACGAGCCTAGCATATGCAGACATGGCCTTGGAACGTTGAGACCGAAAGGTCGAGCGTGAATCATATAGTAGATATGATGAACATAGTGATGTTCACCTTCACCATTGAAAACTACTCCATTTCACGTGATGATCGGACATGGTTTAGTTGATTTGGATCACGTGATCACTTAGATGATTAGAGGGATGTCTTCCTAAGTGGGATTTCTTAAGTAATTTGATTAATTGAACTTTAATTTATCATGAACTAAATACCTGATAGTATTTTGCTTGTCTATGTTGTTGTCGATCGATGGCCCGTGCTGTTGTTCCGTTGAATTTTAATGCATTCCTTGAGAAAGCTAAGTTGAAAGATGATGGTAGCAATTACACGGACTAGGTCCGTAACTTGAGGATTATCCTCATTGCTGCACAGAAGAATTATGTCCTGGAAGCACCGCTAGGTGCAAGACCCGCTGCAGGAACAACACCGGATGCTGTGAACGTCTGGCAGAGCAAAGCTGCTGACTACTCGACAGTCCAGTGTGCCATGCTTTACGGCTTAGAACCGGGACTTCAACGATGTTTTGAACGTCATGGAGCATATGAGATGTTCCAGGAGTTGAATTTAACATTTCAAGCAAATGCCCGGATTGAGAGATATGAAGTCTCCAATAAGTTCTATAGCTGCAAGATGGAGGAGAATAGTTCTGTCACTATCAAAATGTCTGGGTATAATAATCACTTGATTCAACTAGGAGTTAATCTTCCTGGTGATAGTGTCATTGACAAAATTCTTCAATCACTGCCACCGAGCTACAAGAGCTTCGTGATGAACTATAATATGCAAGGGATGGAAAAGACAATTCCTGAGCTCTTCGCGATGCTAAAGGCTGTGGAGGTAGAAATCAAGAAGGAGCATCAAGTGTTGATGGTCAACAAGACCACCAGTGTCAAGAAAAAGGGTAAAGGGAAGAAGAAGGGGAACTTCAAGAAGAATGGAAAACAAGTTGCTGCTAAGGAGAAGAAACCCAAGTCTGGACCTAAGCCTGAGATTGAGTGCTTCTACTGCAAAGGGACTGGCCACTGGAAGCGGAACTGCCCCAAGTATTTGGCGGATAAGAAGGATGGAAAGGTGAACAAAGGCATATGTGATATACATGTTATTGATGTGTACCTTACTAAAGCTCGTAGTAGCACCTGAGTATTTGATACTGGTTCTGGTGCTAATATTTGCAACTCAAAACAGGGACTATGGATTAAGCGAAGATTGGCTAAGGACGAGGTGATGATGCACGTGGGAAATGGCTCCAAAGTTGATGTGATCGCGGTCGGCACGCTACATATAAATCTACCTTCAGGATTCGTTTTAGATCTGAATAATTGTTATTTGGTGCCAGCGTTAAGCATGAACATTATATCTGGATCTTGTTTGATGCGAGACGGTTATTCATTTAAATCTGAGAATAATGGTTGTTCTATTTATATGAGTAATATCTTTTATGGTCATGCACCCTTGAAGAGTGGTCTATTTTTGTTGAATCTCGATTGTAGTGATACACATATTCATAATGTTGAAGCCAAAAGATGCAGAGTTGATAATGATAGTGCAACTTATTTGTGGCACTACCGTTTAGGTCATATTGGTGTAAAGCGCATGAAGAAACTCCATATTGATGGACTTTTGGAATCACTTGATTATGAATCACTTGGTACTTGCGAACCATGCCTCATGGGAAGATGACTAAAACGCTGTTCCCCGGAACAATGGAGCGAGCAACAGATTTGTTGGAAATCATACATACTGATGTATGTGGTCCGATGAATATTGAGGCTTGCGGCGGTATCGTTATTTTCTCACCTTCACAGATGATTTAAGTAGATATGGGTATATCTACTTAATGAAACATAAGTCTGAAACATTTGAAAAGTTGAAAGAGTTTCAGAGTGAAGTGGAAAATCATCGTAACAAGAAAATAAAGTGTCTACAATCTGATTGTGGAGCAGAATATTTGAGTTACGAGTTTGGTCTTCATTTGAAACAATGCGGAATAGTTTTGCAACTCACGCCACCCGGAACACCACAGCGCAATGGTGTGTCCGAACGTCGTAACCGCACTTTATTAGATATGGTGCGATCTATGATGTCTCTTACTGATTTACCGCTATCGTTTTGGGGTCATGCTTTAGAGCGGCTGCATTCACATTAAATAGGGCACCATCTAATCAGTTGAGACGACGCCTTATGAACTATGGTTTGGCAAGAAACCAAAGTTATCATTTCTTAAAGTTTGGGGCTGTGATGCTTATGTGAAAAAGCTTCAACCTGATAAGCTCGAACCCAAATCGGAGAAATTTGTCTTCATAGGATACCCAAAGGAGACTGTTGGGTACACCTTCTATCACAGATCCGAAGGCAAGACATTCATTGCTAAAAATGGATCCTTTCTAGAGAAGGAGTTTCTCTCGAAAGAAGTGAGTGGGAGGAAAGTAGAACTTGATGAGGCA
Organism: Triticum dicoccoides; assembly: GCF_002162155.2. NCBI lineage: Eukaryota > Viridiplantae > Streptophyta > Magnoliopsida > Poales > Poaceae > Triticum > Triticum dicoccoides. The sequence continues at coordinate 168,660,106 of NC_041381.1, forward strand.
ACTGTACCTACTCCCTTATTGGAAAGTAGTTCATCACAGAAACTGGTTCCTGTGACACCTACACCAATTAGTGAGGAACCTAATGATATTGATGAAGAAACTTCAGAGCAAGTTACTTCCAAACCTCGTACGTCAACCATAGTAAGATCCGCACCAGAGTGGTAAGGTAATCCTATTCTGGAGGTCATGTTACTTGACCATGGCGAACCTACGAACTATGAAGAAGCGATGGTGAGCCCAAATTCCGCAAAATGGCTTGGGGCCATGAAATCTGAAATGGGATCCATGTATGAGAACAAAGTATGGACTTTGGTTGCCCGATGATCAGCAAGCCATAGAGAATAAATGGATCTTCAAGAAGAAGACTGACGCTAACGGTAATGTTACTGTCTACAAAGCTCGACTTGTTACGAAAGGTTTTTCGACAAGTTCAAGGGGTTGACTACGATGAGACTTTCTCACCAGTAGCGATCCTTAAGTCTGTCCGAATCATGTTAGCAATTGCCGCATTTTATGATTATGAAATTTGGCAAATGGATGTCAAAACTGCATTCCTGAATGGATTTCTAGAAGAAGAGTTGTATATGATGCAACCAGAAGGTTTTGTCGATCCAAAAGGTGCTAACAAAGTGTGCAAGCTCCAGCGATCCATTTATGGACTGGTGCAAGCCTCTCAGTGTTGGAATAAACGTTTTGATAGTGTGATCAAAGCATATGGTTTTATATAGACTTTTGGAGAAGCCTGTATTTACAAGAAAGTGAGTGGGAGCTCTGTAGCATTTCTAATACTATATGTGGACGACATATTGTTGATTGGAATCGATATAGAATTTCTGGATAGCATAAAAGGATACTTGCATAAAAGTTTTTCAATGAAAGACCTTGGTGAAGCTGCTTATATATTGGGCATCAAGATCTATAGAGATAGATCAAGATGCTTAATTGGACTTTCACAAAGCACATACCTTGATAAAGTTTTGAAAAAGTTCAACATGGATCAAGCAAAGAAAGGGTTCTTGCCTATGTTACAAGGTGTGAAGTTGAGTCAGACTCAGTGCCTGACCACTGTAGAAGATAGAGAGAAAATGAAAAGTGTTCCCTATGCTTCAACCATTGGCTCTATCATGTATGCAATGCTGTGTATCAGACCTGATGTGTGCCTTGCTATTAGTTTAGCAGGGAGGTACCAAAGTAATCCAGGAGTGGATCACTGGACAACGGTCAAGAACATCCTGAAATACCTGAAAAGGACTAAGGATATGTTTCTCGTTTATGGAGGTGACAAAGAGCTCGTCGTAAATGGTTACATCGATGCAAGCTTTGACACTGATCCAGACGATTCTAAATCGCAAACTGGATACGTGTTTATATTTAACGGTGGAGCTGTCAGTTGGTGCAGTTCTAAACAAAGCGTCGTGGCGGGATCTACGTGTGAAGGGGAGTACATAGCTGCTTCAGAAGTAGCAAATGAAGGAGTCTGGATGAAGGAGTTCATATCCGATCTAGGTGTAATACCTAGTGCATCGGGTCCAATGAAAATCTTTTGTGACAATACTGGTGCAATTGCCTTGGCAAAGGAATCCAGATTTCACAAGAGAACCAAGCACATCAAGAGAAACTTCAATTCCATTCGTGATCAAGTCCAGGTGGGAGACATAGAGATTAGCAAGATACATACGGATCTGAATGTTGCAGACCCATTGACTAAGCCTCTCTCACGAGCAAAACATGATCAACACCATGACTCCATGGGTGTTATAATCATTACTGTGTAATCTAGATTATTGACTCTAGTGCAAGTGGGAGACTGAAGGAAATATGCCCTAGAGGCAATAATAAAGTTATTATTTATTTCCTTATTTCATGATAAATGTTTATTATTCATGCTAGAATTGTATTAACCGGAAACATAATACATGTGCGAATACATAAACAAACATAATATCACTAGTATGCCTCTACTTGACTAGCTCGTTGATCAACGATGGTTAAAGTTTCCTAACCATAGACATGAGTTGTCATTTGATAAAGAGGATCACATCATTGGGAGAATGATGTGATTGAGTTGCCCATTCCGTTAGCTTAGCACTTGATCATTTTAGTTTACTGCTATTGCTTTCTTCATGACTTATACATGTTCCTATGACTATGAGATTATGCAACTCCCGATTACCGGAGGAACACTTTGTGTGCTACCAAACGTCACAACATAACTGGGTGATTATAAAGGTGCTCTACAGGTGTCTCTGATGGTACTTGTTGAGTTGGCATAGATTGATATTAGGATTTGTCACTCCGATTGTCGGAGAGGTTTCTCTGGGCCCTCTCGGTAATGAACATCACTATAAGCCTTGCAAGCAATGTGACTAATGAGTTAGTTGTGGGATGATGTATTACGGAACGAGTAAATAGACTTGCTGGTAACGAGATTGAGCTAGGTATTGAGATACCAACGATAGAATCTCGGGCAAGTAACATACCAACGACAAAGGGAACAACATATATTGTTATGCGGTTTGACCGATAAAGATCTTCGTAGAATATGTAGGAGCCAATATATACATCCAGGTTCCACTATTGTATATTGACCCGAGACGTGCCTCGGTCATGTCTACATAGTTCTCGAACCCGTAGGGTCCGCACAATTAACGTTCGGTGACGATCAGTAATATGAGTTTATGTGTTTTAATGTACCGAAGATAGTTCGGAGTCTCGGATATGATCACGGACATGAAGAGGAGTCTCGAAATGGTTGATACACAAATATCGATATATTGGATGACTATGTTTGTACTTCGGAAGGCTTCCGGGCAAGTTCGGACAAAAACCGGAGTACCGGGGGGTTATCGGATCCCCCCGGGGAGTGTAATGGGCCTATTGGGTCTTAGTGGAGAAGAGGAGGGGCGGCTAGGGCAGGCCGCGCCCCCTCCCCCTCTAGTCCGAATTGGACTAGGAGGGGGGGGGGGGCGCCCCCCTTTCCTTCCCCCTCTCTTCTTTCCCTCTGTCCTACTCCTACTCTTGGAAGGGTTGGAGTCCTACTCTCGGTGGGAGTAGGACTCCCCTTGGGGCGCGCCTAGGAGGACCGGCCCCTCCCCTCGTCCACTCCTTTATGTATTGAGGGGGGCACCCCATAGACACACAAGTTGATCATTGATCTTTAGCCGTGTGCGGTACCCCCCTCCACCATAATCCACCTCGGTCATATTGTAGCGGTGCTTAGGCGAAGCCCTGCGTCGGTAGCTTCATCAACACCGTCATCACGCTGTCGTGCTGATGGAACTCTCCCTCGAAGCTCTACTGGATCGTGAGTTCGTGGGACATCACCGAGCTGAACGTGTGCAGATCGCGAAGGTGTCGTATGTTCGGTACTAGGATCGGTCGATTGTGAAGACATATGACTACATCAACCGCGTTGTCATAACGCTTCTACTTACGGTCTACGAGGGTACGTGGACGACACTCTCCCCTCTCATTGCTATGCATCACCATGATCTTGCGCGTGCGTAGGATTTTTTTTGAAATTACTACGTTCCCCAACAGTCTCCTGCTGGATTGATACCTTGGTTCTCAAAGTGAGGGAAATACTTACTCTACTTTGTTGCATCACCCTTTCCTCTTCAAGGGAAAAACCAACGCAAGCTCAAAAGGTAGCACTCGGGCTGACGCAATTTTCAGCAGAACTACCATGGTGTTGTGTTTTTGCAAAAATAAAAAGGAATTATTTTGGAATAAAAGAAAAATAATGGAGCAAAGACCTACTAGAGGAGGGACCCATGCTACCCACTAGGAACCAGGGTGCGCCACCCCCCTCTGGCGTGCCCTGCTGGGTAGTGGGTGATACGTCCATTTTGCATCATGCTTTTATATCAATATTTATTGCATTATGGGCTGTTACTACACATTATATCACAATACTTATGCCTTTTCTCTCGGTTTACATGAAGAGGGAGAATGTCGACAGCTAGAATTCTGGGCTGGAAAGGAGCAATTATTAGAGACCTATTCTGCACAACTCCAAAAGTCCTGAAACTCCACAAAAGTCAGTTTTGGAATATATTAAAAATATTGGGCGAAGAAAGCACCAGAGGGGGCCACCCACTGTCCATGAGGGTGGAGGGCGTGCCCTACCCCCCTAGGCGCGCTCCTGCCTTGTGGGCCACTTGGCAGCCCCCCGATGCCCATCTTCTGCTATGGTGTCTTTTGCCCTAGAAAACAATCATAAGGAAGCTTTCAGGATGAAGCGCCGCCGTCTCGAGGCAGAACCTTGGTGGAACCAATCTAGGGGTCTATCGGAGTTGTTCTGCAGGGGAAACATCCCTTCGGAGGGGGAAATCATCGGCATCGTCATCATCATCGATCCTCTCATCGAGAGGGGGTCAATCTCCATCAACATCTTCACCAGCACCATCTCTTCTCAAACCCTAGTTCATCTCTTGTATCCGATCTTTGTCTCAAAACCTCAGATTGGTACATGTGGGTTGCTAGTAGTGTTTATTACTCCTTGTAGTTGATGCTAGTTGGTTTATTCGGTGGAAGATCATATGTTCAGATCCTTTATGCATATTAATACCCCTCTGATTATGAACATGAATATGATTTGTGAGTAGTTACGTATGTTCCTCGGGACATGGGAGAAGTTGTTGGAGATATGCCCTAGAGGAAATCATGTATGATGATATTTCCTATGTGTTTATGAATAAAGATAGTCCTTGAACATTATAAATGATGTGTATTAGCAAGTACGTGACTTGTTTGTGGGACTATGCATTGTATGATGACTGTCCTAAAAGGTCCCTAATCGAAAGGGCTGTGTGGACGCGCAGCCAACTAGACTAGCATATGACATGGTCGATGGCTTGGTCTCACTATCCATGGAGCATTGGATGCTAACCAGATAATATGGACTCAGAAGGATCTGGTCGGATTTGACGTAGTCGAATCTGAGTCGAGATAAGGTCCGAGTCGGACAAACCCGACTATGAGACACAGAGATATGTCATCTGTGAGTCTCTAGTACAACATACATTCTATGTCCTAAGACCTGATGTCGTGGAATTGTCACGTCAGATGTCCTAGTGAAAGGACTTAGTCATGGAGCCATTGCAACTAGGAAGCTTAAAGGGGTTAATCGGGACAAAGGACACGAGGTTTATACTGGTTCGGCCCCTTACGAGGAAGGTAAAAGCCTACGATCCAGTTTTGAGTGGGATTACTTATGTCTCGATAACCAGGGAGCGAATCGCTTGACCTAGCTATCGAGTTGATGTTACTTGCCCTGAACTGCCGCTGGGTCGTCCCTTTTATATATAGAGGTCGATGCCCAGCGGATCTACAGAGTACCGTCCGGCTCATAAACAGTGTCCGGCTCGGTCTCTTAACTATTCTTGCCTTACAATACAAGTCACGCATACATGGCGGTTTATCACTACGGGCCTTAAGTCGCCTCTGGGCTTTGGGCCCTTAACTGAACCGCCATCTCTATCTTGGGTCTTGGGCTTCAATAGTATTTGTAAGTATAACCCGGCCCCTCCTGGGCGGGTCATACCAATAGTTATATCTCCAACATTAGGCCCGAGATTGATTTGAGCTGGTTCATGTCAATCTTCGACACTTAAGAAAAGTCTTCTGCTCTTATAAATTTTTTTGTAACCTGCCATGACATCATCATCTGGATTTGTGGTAACCCGCCATGATGTCACCTGCCATAAAAGCACATTTTATTCAATGTATCCCAACGGATCTTTGTCTTGATGACCATCCCGAAAATCGAGGTGCCCCCGTAGTTGGATAACTTATATTTTCAGCCTCCTCGTTTATCGTGCTCTTTTAGTGGCCCTTCCTTATAAATAGACCCGACTAGGTCTTCCTCATTCTTCCCATTCCGCATCTTCTTCCTCTCGCCCCCATCTGTCACTGGAGCTCCGCTGCTGCCGCCACAGCGCATCTCGTCTCCGTCGAGCTTGGCTGCTGCATCGACCTGAACTTGACTAGAGAACGGCAGCGCCCCTCCGCCGCAGATCTTCCGCAGTAAGTTTCCCCTTTCTATGCCATAGATCCATGCTAGGGCTAGTATGTTCTTCTGTAATGTTCCTCGTTCATCCTAGTTCTTCACATTTGCTTCTGCCGTAGCTTGTTTGATCCAGCGATAGTGTAGATCTCGTGCGGTAGTTGCTTCACATCCATTTTTAGTACTAGCAGATCTTCTTTCTTTGTAAGAATCCTCAGTAGAACGCATGAACTTCTCTGCACCATATTTTTAGGTCTAGAATTTTTCCTTTTCTGAATGTCTGTTTGATCCAAAATAATAGCTTCAGTTTGTGAAACCTGTTTATGCAACACTTAGGCAAAATCGGCACCTGTTAGATTCATCTAGCCATGGCGACTCTAATTACCGACTTTGAAAAGACCATGCTCAATTGATAATTCTGATCACCCAGTGGTTTTAAATAATCCTGACGGCCTATAGAACCTATGGCGGCTTAAATGACCATGACATAATTATCCTTATAGCATTAGGCCCCTTCGTAAGCCGCCATCTTGAATATGCATAGTAATATTTTTCCTACCCGGCTTAAATTTGAACCGACACTTTTACTTTGTCTTAGGCTTTCAATCAGAATGGCACCAAAGGCACCTACTTCCTGCAACTGGGTTAAATCCATTGTCACTGACAGTACTTTGGATGACTTTATGAAGACAGGCTATCTGCCGAAAAAAGAAGTCATGCCTTATCATGCTCCTGATCCGGAGGAGGAATTTCCTCAACCCAAAGATAGAGAAGTTATTGTTTTCACATGTCATATGAACTGGGGTTTCACCACCTGGATCAAAATTCTTCAGAGATGTGTTGCACTTCTTTGATCTTCACCCACAAGACATCAGACCCAATTCCGTGTCTAATATCTGCAACTTCCAAGTATTCAGTGAAGTATACCTTGGAGAAGAGCCCAATCTGCTGCTCTTTAGAGAACTGTTTTATTTGAACCGCCAGAATGAGTGTGCTAGCGGTCAGAGCTTAGAGCTTGGTGGTGTCTCAATCCAGCGCTGTAGGGATGTGATCTTTCCTTATGGCAACCCGCCGAGCCACCCCAAAGATTGGAACATGACGTGGTTTTCCTGCCATGATACCTCTCCGGCTGGTGAAAATCCGCTGCCCGGCTTTCGCGCTCTTCGTCTTGGGCCCAACCATCATTTGCCTGACAAGATTACAGCCGCCGAATGCAAATCACTCGCCCCCACTTTGGCCAAGATCAAGGCTCTTCTGGGGAACGGGCTAATAGGCATCGACCTAGTCTGGGTTTGGCTCGCCTGACGGGTTATTCCGTTGAGCTGCCGCAACGGTTTAATGTGTGATTATACAGGCGCGAAGGATGACCCTCTGCGTCATAGCCCTGATGACCTGCCAGAAGACGTCATTGACGATATGACAAAGTCTCTTTTGAACGAAAGCCTGGCACACTGTAGTAGAGTGGGCTTAACCCCTTTCTGCAAGGCTAACCTGGCACCAAAGGTAAGCCGCCAATATGAATTAATTACTTTGATTTTTCCATGGCTTCTCCCATATTTATACCTCTGCTAATTTCTACAGGCGGGTGATAAATTCTGGAAGGTCAAATAAGACCATGAGGCTGCCAGGAGAGCCAGGAATGAGAAGAAAGCCGCCAGGAAAGAGGCTGCCAAGAGGAAAGGTAAAAAGGCCACCACCTCTAACTTGCTTCAGCTAGCAAACTCTTCTGAGTCGGAGGTAGCCCTTGACTCCCTTGGCTCATTTTATAACCATCTTATTGACACTAATTATCAGCAGGAGGTCACAGGAGCAAGCCATAGCAAGGCTGATGAGGTAACTATCCTTTCCTCTGACTCCGAGCCTTTGCCAAGACAGAAAATCCGCAGAGTGACCCGGAAAGTAAGGTTTTCCCATCCTTTAGCTCATTACGACCCTCAATTTCTTTTGAAGCTGCAGATTCATGAGAGCCGGAGGCAGACTCGGACCAACAAGGATGCGAAGCTCTCCTTCGGCTTACCAAACACCCCAAGGAAGCGCCGAAATGTGGTCACTTCTGTTTTAAATACCTTTTATCCCTTGGCGGGTCTTACTAGTCAACCGCTCAATTCTTCTGACTCGGATTACCAGGACACTGATACGTCCATTTTGCATCATGCTTTTATATTAATATTTATTGCATTATGGGCTGTTATTACACATTATATCTCAATACTTATGGCTATTCTCTCTTATTTACAAGGTTTACCATGAAGAGGTGGAATGCCGGCAGCTGGAATTCTGGCAGGAAAAGGAGCAAATATTGGAAACCTATTCTACACACCTCCAAAAATCCTAAAACTCCACGGAAGTCAGTTTTGGAATTAATAAGAATTATTGAGCAAAGAAAACACTAGAGGGGACCCACACCCTGGCCAGGAGGGTGGGGGGCGCGCCCACCCCTACTGGGCGCGGCCCCTGTCTCCTGGGCCCCTTGGTGGCCCTCCGGTGCCCATCTCCTGCTATATGAAGGCTTTTACCCTAGAAAAAATTAGAGGCAAGCTTACGGGATGAAACTCCGCCGCCACGAGACGGAACCTTGGCGGAACCAATCTAGGGCTCCGGCAGAGCCGTTCTGCTGGGGAAACTTCCCTCTAGGAGGGGGAAATCATCACCATCGTCATCACCAACAATACTCTCATCGGGAGGGGGTCAATCTCCATCAACATCTTCACTAGCACCATCTCCTCTCAAAACCCTAGTTCATCTCTTGTATCCAATCTTGTATCAAAACCACAAATTGGTACCTGTGGGTTGCTAGTAGTGTTGATTAGTCCTTGTAGTTGATTCTAATTGGTTTACTTGGTGGAAGATCATATGTTCAGATCCTTAATGCATATTAATACTCCTCTGATTATGGACATGAATATGCTTTGTGAGTAGTTACGTTTGTTCCTGAGGACATGGGAGAAGTTGTTGGAGATATGCCCTAGAGGAAATCATGTATGATGATATTTCCTATGTGTTTATGAATAAAGATAGTCCTTGAACATTATCAATGATGTGTATTAGCAAGTATGTGACTTGTTTGTGGGACTATGCATTGTATGATGACTGTCCTAAAAGGTCCCTAATCGAAAGGGCTGTGTGGACGCGCAGCCAACTAGACTAGCATATGACATGGTCGATGGCTTGGTCTCACTATCCATGGAGCATTGGATGCTAACCAGATAATATGGACTCAAAAGGATCTGGTCGGATTCGACATAGTCGAATCCGAGTCGAGATAAGGTCCGAGTCGGACAAACCCGACTATGAGACACAGAGATATGTCATCTGTGAGTCTCTAGTACAACATACATTCTATGTCCTAAGACCTGATGTCGTGGAATTGTCACGTTAGATGTCCTAGTGAAAGGACTTAGTCGTGGAGCCATTGTAACTTTGTGAGTAGTTACGTTTGTTCCTGAGGACATGGGTGAAGTCTTGCTATTAGTAGTCATGTGAATTTGGTATTCGTTCAATATTTTGATGAGATGTATGTTGTCTCTCCTCTAGTGGTGTTATGTGAACGTCGACTACATGACACTTCACCATTATTTGGGCCTAGAGGAAGGCATTGGGAAGTAATAAGTATATGATGGGTTGCTAGAGTGACAGAAGCTTAGACCCTAGTTTATGTGTTGCTTCGTAAGGGGCTGATTTGGATCCATATGTTTAATGTTGTGGTTAGGTTTACCTTAATACTTCTTTTGTAGTTGCGGATGTTTGCAATAGGTGTTAATCATAAGTGGGATGCTTGCCCAAGTAAGGGCAGTACCCAAGTACCGGTCCACCCACATATCAAATTATCAAAGTACCAAACTCGAAACATATGAGCGTGATGAAAACTAGCTTGACGATAACTCCCATGTGTCCTCGGGAGCTCTTTTCTCATTATAAGAAATTGTCCAGGCTTGTCCTTTGCTACAAAAAGGATTGGGCCACCTTGCTGCACTCTATTTACTTTCATTGCTTGTTATTCGTTACAATTTATCTTATCACAAAACTATCTGTTACTTACAATTTCAGTGGTTGCAGAGAAAACCTTACTGAAAACCGCTTGTTATTTCCTTCTGCTCCTCGTTGGGTTCGACACTCTTACTTATCAAAAGGACTACGATATATCCCCTATACTTTTGGGTCATCAAGACTCTTTTCTGGCGCCGTTGTCGGGGAGTGAAGCGCCTTTGGTGAGTGGAACTTGGTAAGGAAACATTTATATAGTGTGCTGAAATTTTCTGTCACTTGTTACTATGGAAACTAATCCTTTGAGGGGCTTGTTCGGGGTATCTTCACCCCGACCAGAATAGCAAAGAGTTGCTCCTCAACCTACTGAACCTACTGAAAACATTTACTTTGAGATTCCTTTGGGTATGATAGAGAAACTGCTAGCTAATCCCTTTGCAGGAGATGGAACATTGCATCCCGATTTACACCTTATCTTTGTGGATGAAGTTTGTGGGTTATTTAAGCTTGCAGGTATTCCCGATGATGTTGTCAAAAGGAAGGTCTTCCCTTTATCTTTGAAGGGAGATGCATTGACATGGTATAGGCTATGTGATGATATGAGATATTGGAATTATAAATGATTGAAGTTAGAATTTCACCAGAAGTTCTATCCTATGCATCTTGTTCATCGTGATCGTAATTACATATATAATTTCTGGCCTCGCAAAGGAGAAAGCATCGCTCAACCTTGGGGGAGGCTTAAGTAAATGTTATATTCATGCCCCAATCATGAGCTCTCCAAAGAAATGATTATTCAAAAATTTTATGCTCGGCTTTCTCCCAATGATCGCAACATGCTCGATACTTCCTGTGCTGGTTCTTATATGCTGAAGACTATTGAATTCAAATGGGATTTATTGGAAAGAATTAGACGCAACTCTGAAGATTGGGGTTCCGACAGTGGTAAGGAGTCAGGTATAACACCTAAGTTTGATTGTGTTAAATCGTTTATGGATACCGATGCTTTTCGTGGATTTAGCGCTAAGTATGGACTTGACTCTGAGATAGTAGCTGCTTTTTGTGAATCTGTTGCTACTCATGTTGATATCCCTAAGGAGAAGTGGTTTAAATATAATCCTCCCATTGAAATAAAAGTAGTTGCACCTATTACAGTTGAAGAAAAGACTGTCACTTATAGTGATCCTATTGTTCCTACTACTTATGTTGAGAAACCTCCTTTTCCTGTTAGGATAAAGGATCATGCTAAAACTTCGACTGTTGTTTGTAAGAGTAATACTTGGACTTATACACCTCTTGAGCAAATCAAAGTTGGACCTAGTATTGCTATGGTTAAAGATCTCTTGGATGATAATTTAGATGGGCATGTTATTTATTTCTGTGGTGAGAATGCTAATATTGTTAGACCAGATGCTAAGATACATAGACCTGTTGTAGGCATGCCTGTTATTTCTGTTAAAATAGGAGATCATTGTTAGCATGGCTTATGTGATATGGGTGCTAGTGCTAGTGCAATACCCTATGACTTATATAAAGAAATTATGCATGATATTGCACCCGCTGAATTGGAAGCTATTGATTATACTATGAAGCTTGCCAATAGAGATACTATTTCACCAGTTGGGATTGTTAGAGATGTTGAAGTCTTGTGCGGGAAGGTTAAATATCCTGATAATTTTCTTGTTCTTAGTTCCCCACAAGATGATTTTTGTCCCATTATTTTGGTAGACCTTTCTTGAATACTGTTAAAGCTAGGATTGATTGCGAAAAGGATACTATTACAATTGGTTTAGGGGATATGTCTCATGAGTTTAATTTTGCTAAGTTTTGTAGGCAACCCCGTGATAAAGAATCACCTAGTAAGGATGAGATTATTGGTCTTGCTTCTATTGCCGTGCCACCTACTGATCCGTTAGAACAATATTTGCTATACCATGAAAATGATATGTTTATGAATGAAAGAAGGGAAATAGATGAAGTGTTCCTTCAACAAGAACCTATTCTGAAACACAACCTACCTATCGGGGGGATGAACCCCAGGCAGGCAACGGAGCCCGGATCCTCTTCCAAAATTACGGGGCTGGCACCGCCCCTCAAACCGGCACATGCTTGGCCAGTTCGCTCGACCCAGCCAAGCACCGCAACCCGGCCAGACTCTCTGACCCGACAAGACGCGTCGACTCGGCCTCAACAACTAGCACAAGACAACCGAACCCGGCACAACCGAAGCTTCCTCGACAAGCCAGCTCCACCCGTGGCATGCTCTGCACTCCAGCCACAGGACAGCTCCCATCCCACTGACGACAGCAAGCGGCAACCTGATGGAGAGCCACTGTTCACGACTTGACTTGGCCACCCCTGATGATCGACAAGACGACGCACAGTCCCCCTAGGCACGCGGGGCCCGCGCCTAGGGGAACCCGGCGAACCACAAGCCGTCAGTGGGGCCCAGCCCGGGTTCCCGAACACCGACAATACGGGCCCACCGACTTGTAACATTACCATTGTACCCTTGGGGGGTTCATCTATAAAACCCCCTAGGAGGCCACAACCATACAGGCAAGCAAGCCAGGAACACACGATCAGAGACACGCAGAGAGGTAACAAGAGAAAGGCAAGTAAGCATAGGACTAGCCACCAAAGCAGCACTAGAGAGAAGGAGCAGCCCAAGCCTTGGATAGCTTCCTTCCTCCCCCATACAGCTCCAGGAGCAGCATTGTACTATCGAACATCCAACAACACTCGACAGGACTAGGGGTATTATCTCTCCGGAGAGCCCCGAACCTGGGTATGTCCGGCGTCCCGTGCCCGCTCATGCCAACCTCGCCTCTAGAGCCCACAAGCGCCCTCGAGGCTCCTCCTCTCTTTAGCCATCCCTTGGCATCTGTCGTGTGCCCACCACGACAGTTGGCGCCCACCATGGGGCAGCTCGAGGAGCTGGCCAGCAGGACCGCCTCAACCAGCTCGCCAAGCCGGCGGGATCCGGCTCCGCCCGCCTTGGCGGACCCGGTGAACTTCTACACACCGCTTCCTCGCCACCAGGTGAGGCGCTTTCCGGCCGAGCCCGGACTCGGCGCGATCCGGCCGCCACAACCACCGACGGATTGGGCGACGAGCCCATCCCAGAGATCCAGCGCGGACCCAGCCAGCATGGCCGGCGTCCGGCTCCAACCGACCTGGCCCCCCGTGGCCCGGCCGCAAGTCGACTCGGCCCGGGCGTCATCGACGACACCGACGCCCGCCTCCGCCTCGACCAGCTCGCTCGCTCCCTGGAAGTGGAGGAGAGAGGCGCTATCAGGCCGACGTGCTTCGGCCCGCACATCCGGGAGCAACCCTTCCCCAAAGGGTTCATGCTCCCCCGCGATACCCCCAAGTACAACGGGACCATGAAGCCAGAAGACTGGCCCACCAACTACACCACGGCCATTGTCATCACCGTCACCAATCGTCGTCTCGCCATGCACTACGCACCGCTCATGCTCCAAGGATTTTCCCGCACATGGTTGAACAGCCTGCCGATGGGCAGGATCAACACGTGGGTCAATTTCGAGGAAGCCTTCGTCCGCAACTTCACGGGAACCTATAAGCAGCCCGGCCGCCCTAGCCAGCTCGCCATGTGCGTGCAAGGGCCTATGGAGACCGGCCGCGAGTACCTTGTGCGCTTGACCAAGCTCCATAACAGCTGTGAGGGCATCCATGAAGTCCAGGCGAGCCAGTACTTCGTCAGCGGGTGCCGAGATGGCACCCTCCTCAAGGAGAAGCTCTTACGCTCGAGCGAACCACCATGGCCGCGCTCATGGTGATGGCGGACAAATATGCCAACGCTGACTCCGCCATGAAGATCCAGGTGGCGCTGGATGAAGCCGGCAAGGCGAAGCCGGTTCCCCCTCCGAAGCCGGCCGGCGAAAGCAGCCGGCAGAAGCATCACCAGAACAACAAGCACAACGCCGACCAGCCGGCGCAGCGCCACGACAACCGGCTCGTCGCGGCCACCGAGCCCGCGGCGGATCTGGCAGCGAAGCGCCGGCAGACCGGCAAGATGGTGTGGCAACCCGCCATGAGTTTCGAAGAGATGCTCGACGCCCCGTGCAAGCACCACAGCGGCGCAAGACCCTCCACGCACACACTTTAGTTGTGCGCCATCACCAAGCGCATCATGAGGGGCGGCGTCCCGCCTCCTCCGGCTCCGGCTCCAGCTCCAGGTGCGGGACAGTCGCCTCCGCCTCCACCACCGCCTCCCGCTGGCCGTGCGATGCACGACGATGCCTACACGGACCAAAACACGGCCTACGTCGTCTTCACCAGCCTCGGTGATGACAAGCGCAGCGAGCGCCTCCTTCGGAGGGAGGTGAACAACGTCGTCCCAGCCAAGACGGAGTTCATGCATTGGTCGGATCGCCCGATCATCTGGACCCGGGAGGATCACCCGGCGGTCATGCCGAGTCTGGGTGGTTACGCCTTCGTCCTCAACCCCACCATCGTCGCGCGGTGCACATGCAAGTTCTCCCGAGTCCTCATCGACGGCGGCAGCAACATCAACATACTCTACCGCGACACGATGACCAAGCTCGGCCTCAAAGCCGAGGACCTGGAGCCGACCCGGACGATCTTCCACGGCATCGTGCCCGGACTCTCCTGCTCTTCCATTGGCCGGGTCCGGCTCGATGTCCTGTTTGGTGACAGCAGCCACTTCCGGCGTGAACCAATCTGGTTCGAGGTGGTGGACCTATCCAGCACGTACCACGCGTTGCTGGGCTGGCCCGCGCTCTCTAAGTTCATGGCGGTTCCCCACTACGCGTATCTGAAGATGAAGATGCCGGGTCCCAAGGGCCTCATCACCATCACTAGCGATTACCGCAAGTCTCTGGAGTGCGCCCGAGACAACACCAAGTTGGCCGAGTCGCTGGTCATTGCCGAGGAGCGATGCCAGCTCGACCGGATCATCGCCCTGGCAGGCGAGGCCTCCGCTGCGTCGATCCCGACCTCGGACCCGGCCGACGAGGCCGCCTTCAAGCCCTCCAAGGAGACCAAGAGAGTGAAGCTTAACCCGGAAGACCCCAGCTGCAGCAAGTACGTTGTCGTAGGCGCCCACCTCAACAGCAAATAGGAAGGCGAGCTCGTCGACTTCCTCTGTGGGAATCGGGATATCTTCACATGGACCCCCAAGGACATGCCGGGTATCCCGAGGAAGTACGCCGAGCAAAAACTTCACGTCCGCAAGGACGCCAAGCCTGTCCGTCAACCCCTCCGACGATTTTTTGAAGAGAAGAGAAGAACCATTGGTGAAGAGGTCGCCAAGCTTTTGGCGGCCAGCTTCATAATGGAAGTGTTTCACCCCGAGTGGCTGGCCAATCCAGTCCTCGTCCTGAAGAAGAACAAGACTTGGCGCATTTGTATCGATTACACCAGCCTCAACAAGGTATGTCCCAAGGATTCGTTCGCTCTCCCGCGGATCGACCAAGTCATTGAGTCGACCGCCAGGTGCGAGCTCATGACCTTCCTGGACGCTTACTCCGGCTACCACCAGATCAAGATAGACCCGGCCGATGCCCTGAAGACGTCCTTCATCACGCCCTTTGGGGCGTATTGCTACATCACCATGTCGTTCGGCTTGAAGAACACCGACGCCACCTTCAAACGTTGCATGAAGAAATGCCTGCTGCCGCAACTCGGCCGCAATATCCACGTGTACGTGGACGACATTGTGGTGAAGACCAAGCAGCACCTCACGCTCCTCGACGATTTGAAGGAAACATTCGCCAACCTCCGCGAATACAAGGTCAAGCTTAACCCGGAAAAATGCGTCTTTGGCGTCCCGGCCGGAAAGCTACTCGGCTTCCTCGTCTCGAAATGCGGCATTGAGGCGAACCCAGAGAAGATCAAGGCCATCGAGCGCATGCGCAAGCCGGCTCGGCTATGCGATGTCCAGAAGTTCACCGGATGCTTGGCCTCGGTCAGCCGGTTTCTAAGCCGGCTGGGCGAGAGAGCGCTACCCCTGTACCAGCTGATGAAGAAGACGAGCCCATTTGAATGGAACGACAAGGCAGACGAGGCCTTCCAAGACCTCAAGCGCATGCTCTCCACCGCACCAGTCCCGGCCGCGCCGACCGACAAGGAGCTGCTATTGCTCTACATAGCCGCGACCTCGCGGGCGGTCAACATAGTGCTGGTGGTCGAGCGACCAGAGAAGGGCAAGATCCTAGCCGTCCAGCGCCCGGTCTACTACCTGAGCAAGGTGCTCTCCATCTCCAAGCAGAACTACTCACACTACCAGAAGATGTGTTACGGCGTGTACCTCACCGCCAAGAAGCTGAAGCAGTATTTCCAAGAGCACGTCGTCACCGTGGTCAGCACGACGCCTATCGGAGAAATCATCGGGTGCCGGGACGCCTCTGGCCAGGTCGCCAAGTGGGCGATCCAGCTAGCCGGCCACACCATCCTCTAGGAGCCCCGCACCACGATCAAGTCTCAAGCCCTGGCCAACTTCCTCGTCGACTGGATCGAGACCCAGTACTTGCCACCGCCTCCAGACTCGACGCATTGGTGCATGCATTTCGACGGATCCAAGATGCAGCTCGGCCTGGGGGCCGGCATTGTACTGTCGTCCCCGAAGGGCGACCGGCTCCGCTACGTGCTCCAGATCCACTTCGCCGCCTCCATCAACGTCGCCGAGTACGAAGTCCTTGTGCACGGCCTCCGGCTTGCCAAGGAACTCAGCATCCGGCGCATCCTGTGCTACGGCGACTAGGACCTGGTAGTGCAGAAGTGCTCCGGCGAATGGGACGCCCGCGACTCCAACATGGCAAGCTACCGCTTCCTCGTCCAGAAGCTGTCCGGATCCTTCGAGGGCTGCAAGTTCCTCCATGTCCCATGCACGGAGAACGAAGCAGTCGACACGCTTGCCAAGATCGCCTCGTCCCGTCAAGCCATCCCATCCGGCGTCTCCCTCGAGCACCTGCGCAAGCCGTCTGTCAAGCCATCGCCGGACTCCGAGTCCATCCACGTTCCAGATGACCCGGCCGCACCTCAAGCCGGCCCGGGGGCTGCTGAACCCGGCCCGGGGGCTGCTCAGCTCGACCCGACCACCATCGCCCCGGACTCAGCCGTCGCCATCCCCGACCCGGGGGCTGCTCAACCCGGCCCGAGAGCTGGCGACTCGGAACCCACCCTGGTGTCCGTCTTCGCCATGGTTACGGCTCCATCTTGGGCCCTCCCGATATCAGAATTCTTGGAGAATGGGGTTCTCCCCATGGACGAGACCGAAGCTCGGCAAGTGCAGCGCCGGGCGTCTGCCTACAGCATCATCAACAACGAGCTCGTCAAACCTAGCTCCACCGGCGTGTTCCAGCACTGCGTCGAGTAGGAACAGGGCATCGACATGCTCCTCGACATCACCAGGGCGATTGTGGGCACCACGCTGCATCGTGATCCCTGGTGGCCAAGGCGTTCCGCCACGGTTTCTACTGGCCCATGGCCCTCCAAGATGCCGAGTCGCTGTTCCTCAAATGTGAGGGATGCCAGCGCTTCAGCAAATGCAGCCACCAGCCGGCGTCAGCACTCCGCACCAGACCGATCGCATGGCCCTTCACGGTCTGGGGACTCAACATGGTGGGACCCTTCAAAACTGCTCGAGGTGGCATGACGCACTTGCTGGTGGCAGTGGACAAATTCACCAAGTGGATCGAGACAAGACCAATCAAGAAACTAGATGGGCCAACAGCCGTCCGGTTCATCAAGGACATAGCGGTGCACTACGGCATGTTGAACAACATCATCACCGACAACGGCACCAACATCGCCAAGGGCGCGCTCGAGCAATACTGCTCCGTCTCCAGCATCCGCCTCGACCTCGCCTCCGTTGCACATCCGCAGTCCAACGGGCAGGTCGAGTGGGCCAACGGACTCATCCTGTCCGGCATCAAGCCGTGACTCGTCGAGCCACTCATCCGCTCACCCGGCAGCTGGCTTGATGAGTTACCTGCCGTTCTCTGGAGTCTACGCACCACGCCGAATCGATCGAAAGGGTTCACCCCATTCTTCCTCGTCTATGGAGCCTAAGCCGTCATCCCGAACGACGTCGAGTTCGACTCACCATGCATCGTGATGTACACCGAAGTCAAAGCCAGAGAAGCCCGCGAAGATGGCATCGACCTGCTCGAAGAAGCACGCCTCCTAGAGCTCAATCGTTCGGCCATCTACCAGCAAGGCCTGAGGCACTACCACAGCAAGAAGATCAAGCCCCTCGCATTCCGCGAGGGTGACCTCGTCCTCCGACTCGTCCAAGAGCAAGCAGGTCAGCACAAGCTGTCCCCTCCATGGGAAGGCCCATTCATTGTGAGCAGGGCCTTGCGCGACCGCAACACCTCCTACCTCATCAACGCACGCAAATCAAGGAAGCGCAAGAAGGACACCGCCGGTGAAGAAACGACCCGGCCGTGGAACGCGGAACTCCTTCGCCCGTTTTACAGTTAGCCACACGAGTGTATGTATCGCCGCCTTTTGTAAACGCATGAAACTATGGGGTCCCTGAACGAGACTCGGGGGCTGCCTTTTGTCGACCAATTTATTGTGCCCCTATTTTCCTGCATCACTATGCCACTGAACCCGGCCACCGGTCCGACTCGCTCGACCCGGGGGCTCGTGGGCTGGCCGGCTCGGTTGCCACCCCGCCACCTTACTTGGTGATTCCTGATAAAGTTAGGATGCCGCGGTCCCCCACTTCGCCCTAAAGCCACAGATCCAGCTTTGGCTGTCGGCTGGCAAGCACAACGGGCTAAAGCTCCTTTATGCTTCATACACTAAGTCAAAGGCTGCCGGGTCGATCAACCCGGCCCGCCGCTCATCAAATAAACAGCCGCACGACCGGCTGCTCGCTAACCGGTTTCGCCGGATTGCCGCCAGCCGGCCCAGTGGGTGTTTCGCTCGCGCTCAATTTTCGAAGGGCCCAAGTCCTACGCGTTCCTCTTGAAGAATCAAACTCCTTATCACGGACCGGAGCCTCGACCGTCTGCCGTCTG
>NC_041381.1:168679327-168685866 GCF_002162155.2 Triticum dicoccoides
AGAAAGGAAAAGCGCATGAAATCGGTCCAAAAAAGCGGAAGGCAAGAGCGAAAGCACTCACGACATTTACACACAAATATTTAAGAAAAGGCCCACGGCCCGTGTTCATTACACCCTAAAACCCCCAGTGGGTGGGTGGACCTGCTACTTAACAGATTTTACAGAGTGTCTCAGGCATCTCCAGCACCGTGTCGCGACATCGACGGCTCTCCCTGGCGGCCTCCGGGTCCAGCGAGGCACCGGTGTCCTCCTCGGCACCCGCGTCGCGGTAGACGCCCGTCTCCTCTGAGCTCCCTTCCGGATCGTGGAGTAGCAAGCCGTAGTCGTCGCCATCCACGACCCTACCGTCTTCCATCCGCTCCGGGTGGAACTAGTCATGGAAGGCAAACTCGGCGATGTAGCTGGCCTAGGAGGCGATCCGGCCGGCTTGATCCTGTAAGAGCTGCTCCGAGCCGGCCCGCTGGCCAATCAACGCATCTAGCTGTAGGTCTGGATGCCAAGACAACACGAACCGGAGCGCCATCTCAGCACCGGCACGAGCGGCGGAGACGCGCCACTCGCCAAGTCGGTCTGGCCCCATCTCCAAATAACGCGCCAGGCATGTGAAGCTGCTTGGCACGACAGAGTCTGGCCAAAGGGCCGCCATCATCGCGGTCCCGGCCTGGGACAGCCATCCCATCTGCGTTCCCAAGAGCTGCAGGTGGGCCTCAATGGCGGCGATGATCTCCGGGAAGGTCCAGGCCACCTGCGGATCCGTCCCGGACCCAACGACACCGGTGGGTCGCGCTGATAGCGGACGGCTTCCTTCGCCAGCCGCTGCGTCTCCGGGAAGGCCCCTGCCAAAAAATAAGAAGCAAATCAGAAGAAGAACAACAAGGAAGAAAGGCGGGATCCCGACCCGGAAAACTACAAGAAAAAGCACTTACTGGAGAAGGACTCTTCCAGGTGCTGCGCTCCGAGCAACGTACCATGCCTCTCCTGTTCAATGGCACGGTTGCGCTGCTCGAGTGCCTTCTCCAGGTCGGCCGCCTTGGCAAGGGCCGCCTTCAGCTTGATGTCCTTGTCATTAGCCACCTTCTTGGCAGCCTCACGGCCACGGGCCTCGTCCTGACAGGCCCCCTCACCCATGGTGACCTGCCCCTGCAGGCGATCCACCTCGGCTTGGAGCCGGCCCTTGTCTTCGGCCAGCTGGCCGCGCTGCTGGTCCGCCTTGACCAGGGCCTGCTGCGCCTCCACCGCCTTGGCGGCTTCTGCCTTAAGGAGCTCCACCTCGGCCTCGAGGCGGCTCTTGTGACCTGCCAGCTGCTCATGCAGCCGGGTGGCCTCATCAAGAGACCGCCGGGCCGCGGTCACCTCCGCCCTCGCCTGTGCCGCCTCGACGCCAAGACGGCCGGTGTCGGCAACGAGCCGGTCATAGTGATGACCGGCCCGGAGCAGACGAGTCCGCCAGGATAGCACCTCTGCTGCGAAAAAGAAGATTTCAGCAAATATGAAGACAAGACTTAAGATTTGGCCCAACTGTTACACAGTTGGCCCTAATCTCGGGGGCTACACCCAGTGGGTGCGCTAGCGCGCCCCCACTAGAAAAGAGCACAAGGATACCTGCGGTGATGCGAAGCTCCTCCTCCTTGGTGGCGAGCTGCTCCTTAAGCTCCCAGTGCTTGCCATGGAGACGGTTGTAAGCGGCAACCCGGAAGGCGTCGAGATGCTGAAGAAGACAGAACTCAGAACAAGGCCAACGCTCTAAAGATTTGACCCAACTACTATGTAGTTGGCCCGAACCTCGGGGGCTACCCCCAGTGGGTGCGCTGGCGCGCCCCCACAAAGAAGAAATCGCAAGAAAGGAATGGCTTACCAGAATGGTGTGCTCCAGGTCATGCGTCTGCTCCACCTCGGCCTGGGCGAAGGCCTTGAGCCGGTCCATCCGCCCATGCAGGCGGTGGCTGACGGCATCGCACTACAAAAAAATACACTTCCGTGATGATACGTGTTTGTCACAGTAGGTCGCGTTTTTTGTCATGCATGTACATCCATGATAAATTTATGACAGAATCAAGATAGTCGTACCTGTGCTGTCGTAGAAGTGTTCCATGACATTACCAAAATTATCATCACGGAAGTGTCCACTTCCATGACGATAAATCACGCGTCATAGAACTGCTTTCGTCAAGGGTGACCGACACGTGGTATCCACCGTAACGGAACGCTGTTAAGCTATCAGGTCGGGTTTTGGATCCGATAACCCGCTAACAGGCCCGACCAATGGGGATTTTCCACGTGTAAAATCATCATTGGCTGGAGGAAACACGTGTCGGCTCACCGTTGGGACAGATGTCATCCACTCATTGGACAGAAGGCACCTATGATACGTCGACATGTGGCATGACCCAACAGAGGCCCATTCCTGTGAAAAGGTTGGCCCGTTTGACTTGGTCAAAAGGTGGCGGGCCGGCCCACGGAAAGCCTGTTAACGGCCTGTTCGCATATAGCCCATTTACAGCCTGCTAACCGAGGGCCCGTTACGCCCTATCCGAATTAGGCTCAATAGCGTCATCTGGGCCGTCCAATATGATTCAGCCTGTTTTAACTTCCGGCCCATGTGTGACCCATGACTTCTTTCGGCCCATATGAGGACCTTTGTAACTCTTGGCCCATTAACAACCCATTGTGAAATTGGCCCGTAATGAATAGTGTATCACTTTATACCCATTAACGACCTGTTATTCCATTGGGCCGTTTCCAGCACAAGTTATCTTTCGGCCTTCTCAGGGCCCATTGATTCTTGGGCTCATTTGCAGCATTCGGTTACATACGGCCCGTTACTATCATTTTCTGCTTGTGGGCCAAATTCAGCCCATCGTTACAGTCGGCCCATTTGCGGACCATTAATACGTTGGGCCGTTTTCATGTAAAAAAACCCGTTGGTCTGTTTTCATAGATTTATCAAATACGGCCTATTAACGGCCCATTATGGTCCACGAATAGTATGGCCCATGATTGTCGAAATGATGATACGCCCCGTAGAAGGCCCATGGATCCTACGGCCCATATGAGGCCCATGGATGGTACGGCCCGTAGAAGGTCCATGGACCCTACGGCCCGTAGAAGGCCCATTGATCCCTAAGGCCCGTATAGAAGGCCGATGGATCCTACGGCCCGTATAGAAGGCGAATGGTCCTACGGCCGAACGAAGGCCCATGGATCATACGGCCTGCAGGAGGCCCATGGTTACAACAGTCCGTGTGTTGCCATGATTATTTTGGCTTAGTTACCAAAAATAGGCTATTGTGGCCACTAGAAAAACACAGAAAAAGAACTGCAGTGACTACAAGCAAACAACTAAACAAGGCAATAAGGAAATAAATAAGCAAGCAATTAAGGCTAACCTATTACCGCTATTACACATATTACATCCACTGGGCTTCAAAGTTCGCCACCAGTGCAAATATAGGAAACAAAGCAGCATATTACATACACTTGGCTGTCAAAATTGGCCACCAGTGCAAATAAACACGGCAGCAAAACAAGAACATAACTAAAACAACTTCAGAAGAGCTCAAGAAACGTTATCCTAGGTATCCACCATGCTGGCAATACGCTTAGCAAGCTGATTAGCTTTGTCCTGTTTGGCGCTAAAATCCTCCAACGCTTGCTGTTGCACCAGAAAGTATGCATCTGAATGCTCCAGGGACTTCCGCAGTCCTTCCGCTTCTTGTCGCAGCACAACTGATCGATGTCTTTCAGCTTGTAGTTGAGACTCAAGAAACCGAACTGATTCAGACAGTGAGTTTGAATAGCTTGTGCATGCGGTAGTGGCCAGTAACTCGAACACTAAACCAAGAGAGGACTTTGGGGTTGTCTCGCTATCTTCAAGATAGTCTTCCTTAGCTGTTTTATCAGCTTTGTTGGAGACCAGCAAGGATGTGTCACTATCCTGAACCTTATCTGCATTACTTCCTTTACCATTGCTTAATAAGGCACTCTTCCCCAATATTCTGTCAGCATTCTAAAAGAAGAAACAAGCAGACACATAACAAGTTTAGAATGTACTAGTATAGGAAACTCATTTCGGTGAACCCGTTCATTAGTAAGGTGGACATGATTAAACTACCAAGTCTTCTATTGCCAAGTACTAGTACATAATAAAAGCATCAATCAAACATATATCTATGTGCTATGGTCACTGCATTGTCTTGCCAAATCAAAATAGAGACACGGTTCAAATCATATCAGTTCAAGACAAAGCAACAGAGAAAGAATACAAAGCGTGGGAAACTACACAGCACAACAAGATTTCAGATGGGTACCACGGGTCTACATGTACAACAACACTATTGGCTCTGTTGTGATGCTAGTAATGTGCATGATATGAAAGTCAATTGTATACACAATTGAAATTGAAATCAACAGAGCTATTGATAAGAGCAAACCTGTTAAAGAAACATGCGTGAACATACCTGCTGTGCCATTGGAGTTTTGATTGGATCCTTCAATTTAAAAATAAGTTCGTATCAGTAAATACAGTGATACAAGAGCAAAGCAATCATAGTTAAAAAAAGGTGCGCCTAAGCGAGCGCTTAAGCGCGCCTAGGCTCTAGGCGTTGGCAAAACGCATTGCACATAACTACGCATAATCTGTGCATAACTGCGCATAAGCATGCGCTTTGGTCAGTAAAGCGCAAGGCGGTGGAAAAACACACAATTAATGCCTAGCGCTTTTTTAAACTATGATAGCAATGGAATCTTAAATTAGAACAGTTGTTCTTCAGGTTTAGGCACTTGTTCTACATGAACAGAGTACAGTAAGATGCAAGAATAAAATACTTAAAAATAGAAAATGAGCTCATAGATCTTACCACATTCTTGGTTCGGGACCAGTACAGAACAAGGCGTTCCCAGTCATCGTCCAGTAAATGTGTCTTAGGAGAACGTAAGGGGATTTGATGAGTTTCTTTGCCGGTGAAGTACGTTTTCGTCAGGTAATTCTGATACTGCCACCAAGCATTCTTGAAGATAGTAGAGGTATTAGCACAGGTTACCTCATCCTATGTTTCCAAATCGGTCCTTCTCTATAGAGAAAAATGGGAAAATTTGCTGTATTATAACCATCATGGAGGTAGGATGTATGGGATGAAGTAAAGTAATTGCCATGAATAACATTACTTACACATAAATCCTGGACAAACACCTGCAACTGGCATTTTCCTTCATCTTCAGTATAATATTTCCAAGATGGGAAGATACGCACATACAATTTAACAACATCAAATGCGATAGATGCTAAACTACGACTGACTGGTTGTGCTTCCTCCACATGAATAGGCGCACTAACTGGTGGAGTTGGGGTTCGCCATGATAGTACTGGCCCTTTGGGCACTGGAGCTGCCTTACTAACTGCTGTTGTTTGGGAGCTCTGTGGTGGAGATGGTGCTATGTCAACAGGAACTGGGTTACTATCGGCTGGGGTTGGGGTTAGAGTGGGTGAAGCTGGTTCTCTGTCCATCACAGTAGGGGTACAATCTGCGGGAGTTTGGGTTATGTGTGGTAGGGCTGGTTCTTGTGCATGTACAACCGGGGTGCTATCTCCACCAAGAGGTAGCACTGTTTTATTTGAAGACCATGTTTTTATTTCGCTAGATACTGGCATCACCCGCTCCAATTCAAATGGCTGATAAACATGAAACATAGTTGAATGTACAAACATTGTATGAGAGACAAATGCAATAGATAGTGTGGAAAAAAAGAGGGCATGAAATAGTTGACATGTATATTGTTTAACTAAAATGGATAGCATGACATAATTTCACGTATATGATGTCTATCTAAACTGGATAGCATAGCATAACATAATTCAAAGATATGATGAATAACTAAACAGGATCGCATGACATAATTCACCTACATGTTATCTAAGTAATCAGGATCGCATCATTTAATTCACATATGTGATTTATATGCTAAACAGAGAGCATTCAATATGATGTCTGAACTAAGAACATGGTGTTGAATATTGTGTATATGATGTCTAAACTATGCAATGCAAGACACCGTATGCATGATATGAGCAGTATAACCATGCAAAGTTAGAGCATACACCTAAGTGGGGGAATAGGACTGGTCATCTGTCTCTGAATCCATCTCTGAGGAGCTATCGGGACCCAACAAGAGACCTGCTTCGATAGGTAGCACTATCTGCTCTGAAGGCCTTGTTTTCACTCCAAATTTTTCCATCTCCCACCCAAATGGCTGATTCACAGGAAGAGTAGTTTAATGTACAAACATTGTCGACAAATGGAAATGTAATGAAGAAAAGAATGGGCAAGATATCATTCAAATATATGATGCCTGGTTAAATAGGATGGCATTGCACATTTCACATATATTATGGCTGGCAAAAAGACATGAGACTGCATAATTCCAATATATGATATAGAAACTAAATAGGTGGCATTACAGAACATGTCTAAACTAAGCAGATGACATATATGATGTCAAAAGTAGGCACTGCAAGGCAACATATGCATGATATGACTAACATC